>NW_027010294.1:0-33480 GCF_036934945.1 Oncorhynchus masou masou
AGGTGTCTGTAACTACACAGGAAATGGACTGTAATTACTACGTGTCTGTAACAACACAGGAAATGGACTGTAATTACTACGTGTCTGTAACAACACAGGAAATGGACTGTAATTACTACGTGTCTGTAACAACACAGGAAATGGACTGTAATTACTACGTTGTCTGTAACAACACAGGAAATGGACTGGTAATTACTATGTGTCTGTAACTACACAGGAAATGGACTGTAATTACTAGGTGTCTGTAACTACGAGAGGAAATGGACTGTAATTACTACGTGTCTGTAACTACACAGGAAATGGACTGTAATTACTAGGTGTCTGTAACTACACAGGAAATGGACTGTAATTACTACGTGTCTGTAACTACACAGGAAATGTACTGTAATTACTAGGTGTCTGTAACTACGCAGGAAATGGACTGTAATTACTACGTGTCTGTAACTACGCAGGAAATGGACTGTAATTACTACGTGTCTGTAACTACACAGGAAATGGACTGTAATTACTAGGTGTCTGTAACAACACAGGAAATGGACTGTAATTACTACGTGTCTGTAACTACGCAGGAAATGGACTGTAATTACTACGTGTCTGTAACTACACAGGAAATGGACTGTAATTACTACGTGTCTGTAACAACACAGGAAATGGACTGTAATTACTACGTGTCTGTAACTACACAGGAAATGGACTGTAATTACTAGGTGTCTGTAACTACACAGGAAATGGACAAATAGACATGTAATGTTGTGTATATCTCGAGGGAGGAGAGGAGAGGGGACGAGGATTGTAAAAGTCAACCGGAGAAGGCATTGTTTTGTAAAAAAATATCTATGTATTTTTGCTGTATATACATACAGTATGAATTTTGGTTTCAAATGAAAATGCAGATATATATATATATATTAAAAAAAGTGAATATTTATTGCTCTTATAATATAAAACCTGTTCTTGCTGTTGGAAAAATATAATGTTTTTGTTTTAATTTGTAATATCTGTAAAGAAACAATGGTATGTACATGAAAGGTGTGGAAAAGAGGACCAACCATGGTACGTATATAATACATGTGGAACAGACGACCCAATGGTTACCGCTTGTCATATGGTCCTTCAACATGGATTTGGTTTTCAATTTACTATTTTACAGACCAAGTGATGGGGGTTATGTGTCTGTGACTGATATATTAACAGACCAAGTGATGGAGGTTATTTATCTGTGACTGATATATTAACAGACCAAGTGATTTATTTATTAATTTATTTCACCTTTATTTAACCAGGTAGGCTAGTTGAGAACACCTTTATTTAACCAGGTAGGCTAGTTGAGAACACCTTTATTTAACCAGGTAGGCTAGTTGAGAACACCTTATTTAACCAGGGTAGGCTTAGTTGAGAACACCTTTATTTAACCAGGTAGGCTAGTTGAGAACACCTTTATTTAACCAGGTAGGCTAGTTGAGAACACATTTATTTAACCAGGTAGGCTAGTTGAGAACACCTTTATTTAACCAAGTAGGCTAGTTGAGAACACCTTTATTTAACCAAGTAGGCCAGTTGAGAACACCTTTATTTAACCAAGTAGGCCAGTTGAGAACACCTTTATTTAACCAAGTAGGCTAGTCGAGAACACCTTTATTTAACCAAGTAGGCTAGTTGAGAACACCTTTATTTAACCAAGTAGGCCAGTTGAGAACACCTTTATTTAACCAAGAGGCTAGTTGAGAACACCTTTTTATTTAACCAAGTAGGCTAGTTGAGAACACCTTTATTTAACCAAGTAGGCTAGTTGAGAACACCTTTATTTAACCAAGTAGGCCAGTTGAGAACACCTTTATTTAACCAGGTAGGCTAGTTGAGAACACATTTATTTAACCAGGTAGGCCAGTTGAGAACACCTTTATTTAACCAAGTAGGCTAGTTGAGAACACATTTATTTAACCAGATAGGCTAGTTGAGAACACATTTATTTAACCAGGTAGGCCAGTTGAGAACACCTTTATTTAACCAAGTAGGCTAGTTGAGAAACACATTTATTTAACCAGGTAAAATAGTTGAGAACACCTTATTTAACCAGGTAGGCTAGTTGAGAACACATTTATTTAACCAGTAGGCTAGTTGAGAACACCTTTATTTAACCAGGTAGGCTAGTTGAGAACACCTTTATTTAACCAGGTAGGCCAGTTGAGAACACCTTTATTTAACCAGGTAGGCCAGTTGAGAACACCTTTATTTAACCAGGTAGGCCAGTTGAGAACAAGTTCTCATTTACAACTGCGACCTGGCCAAGATAAAGCAAAGCAGTTCAACACATACAACAACACAGAGTTACACATGGAGTAAAACAAACATACAGTCAATAATACAGTATCAACAAGTCTATACGATGTGAGCAAATGAGGTGAGATAAGGGAGGTAAAGGCAAAAAAAGGCCATGGTGGCAAAGTAAATACAATATAGCAAGTAAAACACTGGAATGGTTGATTTGCAGTGGAAGAATGTGGAAAGTAGAAATAAAAATAATGGGGTGCAAAGGAGCAAAATAAATAAATAAATAAAATAAATAAATACAGTAGGGAAAGAGGTAGTTGTTTGGGCTAAAATATAGGTGGGCTATGTACAGGTGCAGTAATCTGTGAGCTGCTCTGACAGTTGGTGCTTAAAGCTAGTGAGGGAGATAAGTGTTTCCAGTTTCAGAGATATGTGTAGTTCGTTCCAGTCATTGGCAGCAGAGAACTGGAAGAGAGGCGGCCAAAGAAATAATTAGTTTTTGGGGTGACTAGAGAGATATACCTGCTGGAGCGCGTGCTACAGGTGGGTGCAGCTATGGTGAACAACGAGCTGAGATAAGGGGGGACTTTACCTAGCAGGGTCTTGTAGATGACATGGAGCCAGTGGGTTTGGCGACGAGTATGAAGCGAGGGCCAGCCAACGAGAGCGTACAGGTCGCAGTGGTGGGTAGTATATGGGGCTTTGGTGACACAATGGATTGCACTGTGACAGACTGCATCCAATTTGTTGAGTAGGATATTGGAGGCTATTTTGTAAATGACATCGCCGAAGTCGAGGATTGGTAGGATGGTCAGTTTTACAAGGGTATGTTTGGCAGCATGAGTGAAGGATGCTTTGTTGCGAAATAGGAAGCCAATTCTAGATTTAACTTTGGATTGGAGATGTTTGATGTGGGTCTGGAATGAGAGTTTAGAGTCTAACCAGACACCTAGGTATTTGTAGTTGTCCACATATTCTAAGTCAGAGCCGTCCAGAGTAGTGATGCTGGACGGGCGGGCAGGTGCAGGCAGCGATCGGTTGAAGAGCATGCATTTAGTTTTACTTGCATTTAAGAGCAGTTGGAGGCCACGGAAGGAGTGTTGTATGGCACTGAAGCTCATCTGGAGGGTTGTTAACACAGTGTCCAAAGAAGGGCCAGACGTATACAGAATGGTGTTGTCTGCGTAGAGGTGGATCAGAGAATCACCAGCAGCAAGAGTGACATCATTGATGTATACAGAGAAGAGAGTCGGCCCAAGAAATGATGGAGGGTTATGTATCTGTGACTGATATTAACAGACCAAGTGATGGAGGTTATTTATCTCTGACTGATATTAACAGACCAAGTGATGGAGGTTATTTATCTCTGACTGATATTAACAGACCAACTGATGGGGGTTATTTATCTGTGACTGATATATTAACAGACCAAGTGATGGGGGCTATTTATCTGTGACTGATATATTAACAGACCAAGTGATGGAGGGTTATTTATCTGTGACTGATATATTAACAGACCAAGTGATGGAGGTTATGTATCTGTGACTGATATATTAACAGACCAAGTGATGGAGGTTATTTATCTGTGACTGATATATTAACAGACCAAGTGATGGAGGGCTATTTATCTGTGACTGATATATTAACAGACCAAGTGATGGAGGGTTATGTATCTGTGACTGATATATTAACAGACCAAGTGATGGAGGGTTATGTATCTGTGACTGATATATTAACAGACCAAGTGATGGAGGGTTATGTATCTGTGACTGATATATTAACAGACCAAGTGATGGAGGGTTATGTATCTGTGACTGATATATTAACAGACCAAGTGATGGAGGGTTATGTATCTGTGACTGATATATTAACAGACCAAGTGATGGAGGGTTATGTATCTGTGACTGATATATTAACAGACCAAGTGATGGAGGTTATTTATCTGTGACTGATATATTAACAGACCAAGTGATGGAGGTTATTTATCTGTGACTGATATATTAACAGACCAAGTGATGGAGGTTATTTATCTGTGACTGATATATTAACAGACCAAGTGATGGAGGTCTATTTATCTGTGACTGATATTAACAGACCAAGTGATGGAGGGCTATTTATCTGTGACTGATATTAACAGACCAAGTGATGGAGGTTATTTATCTGTGACTGATATATTAACAGACCAAGTGATGGAGGTCTATTTATCTGTGACTGATATTAACAGACCAAGTGATGGAGGGCTATTTATCTGTGACTGATATTAACAGACCAAGTGATGGAGGTTATTTATCTGTGACTGATATATTAACAGACCAAGTGATGGAGGTCTATTTATCTGTGACTGATATTAACAGACCAAGTGATGGAGGGCTATTTATCTGTGACTGATATTAACAGACCAAGTGATGGAGGTTATTTATCTGTGACTGATATATTAACAGACCAAGTGATGGAGGTTATTTATCTGTGACTGATATATTAACAGACCAAGTGATGGAGGGCTATTTATCTGTGACTGATATATTAACAGACCAAGTGATGGAGGTTATTTATCTGTGACTGATATATTAACAGACCAAGTGATGGGGGTTATTTATCTGTGACTGATATATTAACAGACCAAGTGATGGAGGGCTATTTATCTGTGACTGATATATTAACAGACCAAGTGATGGAGGGTTATGTATCTGTGACTGATATATTAACAGACCAAGTGATGGAGGTTATTTATCTGTGACTGATATATTAACAGACCAAGTGATGGGGGCTATTTATCTGTGACTGATATGTTAACAGACCAAGTGATGGAGGGTTATTTATCTGTGACTGATATATTAACAGACCAAGTGATGGAGGGTTGTGTATCTGTGACTGATATATTAACAGACCAAGTGATGGAGGGTTATTTATCTGTGACTGATATATTAACAGACCAACTGATGGAGGTTATTTATCTGTGACTGATATATTAACAGACCAAGTGATTGAGGGCTATTTATCTGTGACTGATATATTAACAGACAAGAGATGGAGGGCTATTTATCTGTGAGGCGATTGTAAAATGCATTTCTAGAATCCTCTGTTACTTTACGTGGACTAGTAGAACAATATAATGTATTTTAATCCTGACTGGTTCTCTTTCCAAGCTGTCTACCAAATCAAGCGTCAGCCTCTTCATTAGGACATTGGGATTGACATTAAAGTCTCAGTACACGGTTACAACTACTGTATAATGTTGATATAATGGATGGTCGGTCCTTGGGTTATATTTTCTCTGAGACCCACATCGTTTTACCAAAACAAACAAAAGAGACGGGGTCACCACTTTGTTATTGTTTTTAATGAAGGATTCTAGTTTAAAAATACACAATAAACCCACCCCAAAAACAACAAGCATATCTTCAGAACAACAAAGCTGGGTGTGTCGTGCTGCACATCATATGGGGCGGCAGGGTGGCCTAGTGGTTAGAGCATTGGACTAGTAACCGGAAGGTTCCGAGTTCAAATCCCCAAGCTGACAAGGTACAAATCTGTAGTTCTGCCCCTGAACTGGCAGTTAACCCGCTGTTCCTAGGCCGTAATTGAAAATAAGAATTTTTTCTTAACTGACTTGCCTGGTTAAATAAAGGTAAAATAAAAAATAAAAAATGAATTCTGAGAGTGGTTATATTTTCTCTGAGACCCACATCGTTTTACCAAAACAAACAAAAGAGACGGGGTCACCACTTTGTTATTGTTTTTAATGAAGGATTCTAGTTTAAAAATACACAATAAACCCACCCCAAAAACAACAAGCATATCTTCAGAACGACAAAGCTGGGTGTGTCGTGCTGCACATCATATACTTTTAAACAATTCGTATTCATCAACCGTTGTTACGGACATGGAGGTTTTGATCAACAAACGAATCACCGTGTACGTACTTATTGTAGTAAAAGGAAAGCTATAGTTGCACTGAGCAGACACTGATGTGGACAGTGATGTCCACAGGAAACATTGAGGGCGAGATTCGATCTGATCTGCTTTGTCAATAATAGAGGCGGTCAGATTGAATCCTGCCCTGACGGATTAATTGATTGAATTTATTTGACAATTTGTAAAACACAAATATATATATATATATAAGCTCCAGCCTGTTACACCTCCACAGAGAATTTAAGAAAATCATCAACACAATAAAGCTTAGGAGTATTTCCATTGGAGTCCTTGTGGTCCTAACGACTACTGCAGCCCTACTGCAGCCCTACTGCAGCCCTACCGCTGCCCTACCGCAGCCCTACCGCAGCCCTACCGCAGCCCTACTGCAGCCCTACCGCAGCCCTACTGCAGCTCTACCGCAGCCCTACCGCAGCCCTACTGCAGCTCTACCGCAGCCCTACCGCAGCCCTACCGCAGCTCTACCGCAGCCCTACCGCAGCCCTACCGCAGCCCTACCGCAGCTCTACCGCAGCCCTACCGCAGCCCTACCGCAGCCCTACTGCAGCTCTACCGCAGCCCTACCGCTGCCCTACCGCAGCTCTACCGCAGCCCTACCGCAGCCCTACCGCAGCCCTACCGCAGCCCTACCGCAGCTCTACCGCTGCCCTACCGCAGCCCTACCGCAGCCCTACCGCAGCCCTACCGCAGCCCTACCGCTGCCCTACCGCAGCCCTACCGCAGCCCTACCGCAGCCCTACCGCAGCCACCCTGGCAGCTCCTACAACCCCATCCCCTGTGTGCAAGCAGGTGAATGACTGATGAAACGTCTTTTAAGTTTTTCTCTCCCTCTTTCTATCTCTCTCGCTCGCTCACACACACACACACACACACACACACACACACACACACACACACACACACACACACACACACACACACACACACACACACACACACACACACACACACACACACACACACACACACACACACACACACAAAATAAATACAACTAAAAGATTCTGGTAAATAGAATACATTCTTACTTCTGTACGGTTCCATTTTTTTCCAAAACGGTGTAAGTACTTTGCTACATCAAACGACCCTTCTCCTCCTGTTTGAGAGCAGTCAACTGGAATAGACCAGGCACTGCAGTAAGCATCCCAAATGGCACCATATTCCCTTCATAGGGCACTACTTTAGACCCTATTCCCTATATAGTGCACTACTTTAGACCCTATTCCCTTTATAGTGCACTACTTTAGACCCTATTCCCTTTATAGTGCACTACTTTAGACCCTATTCCCTTAATGCACTACTTTAGACCCTATTCCCTTCATAGGGCACTACTTTAGACCCTATTCCCTTCATAGTGCACTACTTTAGACCATATTCCCTTCATAGGGCACTACTTTAGACCCTATTCCCTTTATAGTGCACTACTTCAGACCATATTCCCTTCATAGGGCACTACTTTAGACCCTATTCCCTTTATAGTGCACTACTTTAGACCATATTCCCTTCATAGGGCACTACTTTAGACCCTATTCTCTTTATAGTGCACTACTTTAGACCCTATTCCCTTCATAGGGCACTACTTTAGACCCTATTCACTATATAGTGCACTACTTTAGACCCTATTCCCTATATAGTGCACTACTTTATACCCTATTCCTTTATAGTGCACTACTTTAGACCCTATTCCCTTTATAGTGCACTACTTTAGACCCTATTCCCTATATAGTGCACTACTTTAGACCCTATTCACTATATAGTGCGCTACTTTAGACCCTATTCCCTTCATAGGGCACTACTTTAGACCCTATTCCCTTTATGATGCCCTACTTTAGACCCTATTCCCTTCATAGGGCACTACTTTAGACCCTATTCCCTTCATAGTGGGGCGGCAGGGTAGCCTAGAAGGTTGCAAGTTCAAACCCCCGAGCTGACAAGGTACAAATCTGTCGTTCTGCCCCTGAACAGGCAGTTAACCCACTGTTCCCAGGCCGTCATTGAAAATAAGTATGTGTTCTTAACTGACTTGCCTGGTTAAATAAAGGTAAAATTAAAAAAGTGTACTAGTATACTACTTTAGACCATATTCCATTTGTAGTGCACTACTTTAGACGAGGACCCCATATGAAATAGGGTGTAACTGTAGAAGGAAAATGCTGTAATAAAAATGAAATATAATTGTTCCCCTGTTCAGACTGAACTGGGTTGTCATCTCTTTACTGCTGCCCACTGGGCACAGACTTTTCACAACGTCTATTCCACGTTGGTTCAACCACATTTCACTGGGCACAGACTTCAATTCAATGTCTATTCCACGTTGGTTCGAAAACATTTCATTGAAACAATGTTGATTCAACAAGTGTGTGCTTTCTCTGTGCCATTATTTCAGTCAGGTTGTGCTTTTCTTTTGTCTCTCTCTCTCTGTCTGTCTCTGTCTCTCTCTCTCTCTGTCTCTCTCTCTGTCTGTCTCTGTCTCTCTCTCTCTCTCTCTCTCTCTCTGTCTCTCTCTCGCTCTGTCTCCCTCTCTGTCTCTCTTTTCTCTTGCTCTCTCTCTCTCTTTCTCTCTCTCTATGTCTTGCTCTCTCACTCTTCCTCTCTCTATTGCTCTCTCCCACTCTTTCTCTCTCTCTGTCTTGTTCTCTCTCTCTCACTCTTTCTCTTGCTCTCTCACTTTCGCTTTCTCGCTCTCCATCTCTCTCTTGCCTCTCTATTGAGCACATCTCTGTCTTTCTCTCTCCATCCCTCTTTAGCTTTCTCTCTCTTTCTCTGTGTCTTACTGACCCTTAATACAGAATACTCTATATTCTGTGTGTCTGGGCTACCTCCCCTTTCTCTCTCTTTCTCTGTGTCTTACTGACCCTTAATACTGAATACTCATTACACCAAAGCTTGTAACTCACTCCACTGTAGAATTCTCCTCATCTCCTCATCTCCTCCTCTCGCTCGTTTCCTCATCTCCCCATCTCCTCCTCTCGCTCATCTCCTCCTCTACGCCTCTCGCTCGTCTCCTTCTCATCTCCCCCTCTCTTCCTCTCGCTCATCTCCTCTCGCTCATCTCCTCCTCTCCTCCTCTTTCTCATCTCCTCATCTCCTCCTCCCATCCTCTCCTCATCTCCTCCTCTCACTCATCTCCTCCTCTCGCTCATCTCCTCCTCTCGCTCATCTCCTCCTCTCCTTTTCTCGCTCATCTCCTCCTCTCGCTCATCTCCTCCTCTCCTTTCCTCCTTTCGCTCATCTCCTCCTCTCCTTTCCTCCTTTCACTCATCTCCTCTCCTATCCTCCTTTCGCTCATCTCCTCCTCTCCTCCTCTCCTCCTGATCTCCTCCTCTCGCCCATCTCCTCCTCACCTCCTCATCTCCTCCTCTCCTCCTCATCTCCTGATCTCCTCCTCTCGCTCATCTCCTCCTCTCGCCCATCTCCTCCTCACCTCCTCATCTCCTCCTCCTCTCCTCCCTCTCGCCCATCTCCTCCTCACCTCCTCATCTCCTCCTCTCCTCCTCATCTCCTGATCTCCTCCTCTCGCTCATCTCCTCCTCTCGCCCATCTCCTCCTCACCTCCTCATCTCCTCCTCCTCTCCTCCTCTCGCTCATCTCCTCCTCTCCTCCTCATCTCCTGATCTCCTCCTCTCGCTCATCTCCTCCTCATCTCCTCATTTCCTCTCTCCATTGGTTCCCTCTCCTCCTCATCTCCTCCTCTCCTTTTCTCGCTCATCTCCTCCTCTCGCTCATCTCCTCCTCTCCTTTCCTCCTTTCGCTCATCTCCTCCTCTCCTTTCCTCCTTTCACTCATCTCCTCTCCTATCCTCCTTTCGCTCATCTCCTCCTCTCCTCCTCTCCTCCTGATCTCCTCCTCTCGCCCATCTCCTCCTCACCTCCTCATCTCCTCCTCTCCTCCTCATCTCCTGATCTCCTCCTCTCGCTCATCTCCTCCTCTCGCCCATCTCCTCCTCACCTCCTCATCTCCTCCTCCTCTCCTCCTCTCGCCCATCTCCTCCTCACCTCCTCATCTCCTCCTCTCCTCCTCATCTCCTGATCTCCTCCTCTCGCTCATCTCCTCCTCTCGCCCATCTCCTCCTCACCTCCTCATCTCCTCCTCCTCTCCTCCTCTCGCTCATCTCCTCCTCTCCTCCTCATCTCCTGATCTCCTCCTCTCGCTCATCTCCTCCTCATCTCCTCATTTCCTCTCTCCATTGGTTCCCTCTCCTCCTCATCTCCTCATCTCCTCTCTCCATTGGTTCCCTCTCCTCCTCATCTCCTGATCTCCTCCTCTCGCTCATCTCCTCCTCATCTCCTCATTTCCTCTCTCCATTGTTTCCCTCTCCTCCTCATCTCCTCATCTCCTCTCTCCATTGGTTCCCTCTCCTCCTCATCTCCTCCTCTCCTCCTCATCTCCTGATCTCCTCCTCTCGCTCATCTCCTCCTCTCCTCCTCTCACTCATCTCCTCATCTCCTCCTCATCTCCTCCTCTCCTCCTCATCTCCTCCTCTCCTCCTCATCTCCCCATCTCCTCATCTCCTCATCTCCTCTCTCCATTGGTTCCCTCTCCTCATCTCCTCCTCTCGCCCATCTCCTCCTCATCTCCTCATCTCCTCTCTCCTAATAAGACAATATCATTTCACACCGTTTTCTCTTTACATACATCAGTAAAATGGGTTTCTGGGATTCATTAAAAAAAAGTTAATTAAAACAGAAAGCAGCTGACAACACTTTACACTTTCTATAAGCTGAATAAACAGTGTTTATTCCATACTATCGCCAGGAAGACTTAAAGTCTCCTATAAAAAACATGATAGTCATCTTCATATCTCTCCATCTCTAGTAATTAATACATTTTCTGTGGATGAATCACATGTTGACCCACAGTATGTTTACAATGCGTACATGATTTACAGTGTAAATCCCTTTCTCTTCCCGCCCAGTCTTCTTTCGTCCTCTTTAAACAAGGTTATTTCTCATTCAATTCTACCGTTTAGCTGCTGATGCTGTTCTTCGCTCTGTCCATATTATGTCAACTCTTTCTGTTTGTTGTCCTGCATCTCCTCTTGGGTTAGATTTATTTACATCCTTCTCCCTCTCCTCTCTTCTCCCATCCCTCCATCACACCGTAGTAACAGAGCTGGGGGTTGTAGACCCTCTCCTCTTCTCCTCTCCCATCCCTCCATCACACCGTAGTAACAGAGCTGGGGGTTGTAGACCCTCTCCTCTCCTCTTCTCTCTCCTCCCATCCCTCCATCACACCGTAGTAACAGAGCTGGGGGTTGTAGACCCTCTCCTCTCCTCTCCCATCCCTCCATCACACCGTAGTAACAGAGAGAAGAGAATTATACACCTTCTTTCCATCCGGTGACCTGGATCCATGAGCGAGTAGTTCCTGGATGGTGACCCAGTTATCCAGGATCCTCTTGTTCCTCTTCTTCATGAACTTCTTCTGGCTGAGGGCCAGGATACTAGGACTACCACCTGTCTCCCCCTGCAGGCCTGGAGGTCCTCCTGTAGCCTTCCCCGTCCACAGTTCCCTCCTGTAGGTCTCTGTCTCCTTTCAGGTAGTCCAGCCGGCTCTGCATCATGAACTCACGGCGCTGCCGGTGCTCCCTGGCCCTCAGCAGCTGTTGTTTACGCTCCTCCTTCGACCAATAACGTCCCTGCTTCATCTCGCTGACCGCGTCGTCGTCCGTCGTCATGCCGCTGCGCTCTTCTCTGATCTTAATGGCCCGGGCTTTAAGGAGGCGGTCCCTCACTGGTCGCTTGGCAACGTAGCGCGTCCCGTCGCTACGGATCTTCACCTTACGGATAAGATAACATAATATGGTGCATCAAGGCTATGGCAAAAGCAGGGAACATGCTTACAATTCCCAAAGATATAATTTAATTGCACCATGTAAGACATATAGAATCAACAACTATCAATAAATAATGACAGGTAACACTTTACTTGACACCCAGCGGTGTCAGCTGACATAACTGGTCATAGCCTGTCATAATAGCAGACATAACTGGTCATAACCTGTCATAATAGCAGACATAACTTGTCCTAACCTGTCATAATAGCAGACATAACTTGTCATAAACTGTCATAATAGCTGACATAACTGGTCATAACCTGTCATAATAGCTGACATAACTGGTCATAACCTGTCATAATAGCAGACATAACTGGTCATAATAGCAGACATAACTTGTCATAACCTGTCATAATTGCTGACATAACTGTCATAATAGCAGACATAACTTGTCATAACCTGTCATAATTGCTGACATAACTGGTCATAATAGCTGACATAACTGGTCATAAAAGCTGACGTAGCTTGTCATAAACAGTCATAATAGCTGACATAACTTGTCATAATATGTCATAATAGCAGACATAACTTGTCATAATAGCAGACATAACTGCTCATAACCTGTCATAATAGCTGACATAACTGGTCATAACCTGTCATAATAGCTGACATAACTGGTCATAATAGCAGACATAACTGGTCATAATAGCTGACATAACTTGTCATAACATGTCATAATAGCTGACATAACTTGTCATAATAGCAGACATGACTTGTCATAATAGCAGACATAACTTGTCATAACCTGTCATAATAGCTGACATAACTGGTCATAATAGCAGACATAACTGGTCATAATAGCTGACATAACTTGTCATAATATGTCATAATAGCAGACATAACTTGTCATAATAGCTGACATAACTGGTCATAACTTGTCATAATAGCAGACATAACTGGTCATAACCTGTCATAATAGCAGACATAACTGGTCATAATATGTGACATAATGCTGTATGACTGTGTCATAATGCTGTATGACTGTATTATAATGCTAAACTGTCATAATAGACTAAACTGTCATAATAGCTGACATAATAGCTGACATAACTTGTAATAACATGTCATAATAGCTGACATAACTTGTCATAACCTGTCATAATAGCTGACATAACTTGTCATAACCTGTCATAATAGCTGACATAACTTGTCATAATATGTCATAATAGCAGAAATAACTTGTCATAATAGCTGACCTAACTGGTCATAACCTGTCATAATAGCAGACATAACTGGTCATAACCTATCATAATAGCTGACCTAACTGGTCATAACCTGTCATAATAGCAGACATAACTGGTCATAACCTGTCATAATAGCAGACATAACTGGTCATAACCTGTCATAATAGCTGACATAACTGGTCATAATATGTGACATAATGCTGTATTACTGTGTCATAATGCTGTATGACTGTATTATAATGCTGTATTACAGTGTCATAATGCTGTATGACTGTGACATAATGCTGTATTACTGTGTCATAATGCTGTATGACTGTATTATAATGCTGTATGACTGTGTCATAATGCTGTATGACTGTGACATAATGCTGTATGACTGTATTATAATGCTGTATGACTGTGTCATAATGCTGTATGACTGTATTATAATGCTGTATGACTGTATTATAATGCTGTATGACTGTATCATAATGCTGTATGACTGTGTCATGATGCTGTATGACTGTGACATAATGCTGTATGACTGTATCATAATGCTGTATGACTGTATCATAATGCTGTATGACTGTATTAAAATGCTGTATGACTGTGACAGAATGCTGTATGACTGTATCATAATGCTGTATGACTGTATCATAATGCTGTATGACTGTATCATAATGCTGTATGACTGTATCATAATGCTGTATGACTGTGACATAATGCTGTATGACTGTGACATAATGCTGTATGACTGTATCATAATGCTGTATGACTGTGACATAATGCTGTATGACTGTATTATAATGCTGTATGACTGTGACATAATGCTGTATGACTGTATTATAATGCTGTATGACTGTATCATAATGCTGTATGACTGTGTCATAATGCTGTATGACTGTATTATAATGCTGTATGATTGTGACATAATGCTGTATGACTGTATTATAATGCTGTATGACTGTATCATAATGCTGTATGACTGTGACATAATGCTGTATGACTGTATTATAATGCTGTATGACTGTATCATAATGCTGTATGACTGTGACATAATGCTGTATGACTGTATTATAATGCTGTATGACTGTATCATAATGCTGTATGACTGTGACATAATGCTGTATGACTGTATTATAATGCTGTATGACTGTATCATAATGCTGTATGACTGTGTCATAATGCTGTATGACTGTATTATAATGCTGTATGACTGTATCATAATGCTGTATGACTGTATCATAATGCTGTATGACTGTGTCATGATGCTGTATGACTGTGACATAATGCTGTATGACTGTATCATAATGCTGTATGACTGTATCATAATGCTGTATGACTGTATCATAATGCTGTATGACTGTATCATAATGCTGTATGACTGTGTCATGATGCTGTATGACTGTGACATAATGCTGTATGACTGTATCATAATGCTGTATGATTGTATCATAATGCTGTATGACTGTGTCATAATGCTGTATGACTGTATTATAATGCTGTATGATTGTATCATAATGCTGTATTACTGTGTCATAATGCTGTATGACTGTATTATAATGCTGTATGATTGTATCATAATGCTGTATGACTGTGTCATAATGCTGTATGACTGTATTATAATGCTGTATGACTGTGACATAATGCTGTATGACTGTATTATAATGCTGTATGACTGTGACATAATGCTGTATGACTGTATTATAATGCTGTATGACTGTGACATAATGCTGTATGACTGTGTCATAATGCTGTATGACTGTATCATAATGCTGTATGACTGTGTCATAATGCTGTATGACTGTGACAGAATGCTGTATGACTGTATTATAATGCTGTATGACTGTGACATAATGCTGTATGACTGTATCATAATGCTGTATGACTGTGACAGAATGCTGTATGACTGTATTATAATGCTGTATGACTGTGACATAATGCTGTATGTCTGTATTATAATGCTGTTTGACTGTGACATAATGCTGTATGACTGTGTCATAATGCTGTATGACTGTGACATAATGCTGTATGACTGTGACATAATGCTGTATGACTGTGACATAATGCTGTATGACTGTATCATAATGCTGTATGACTGTATTATAATGCTGTATGACTGTATTATAATGCTGTATGACTGTATCATAATGCTGTATGACTGTGACATAATGCTGTATGACTGTGACATAATGCTGTATGACTGTGACATAATGCTGTATGACTGTATCATAATGTTGTATGACTGTATCATAATGCTGTATGACTGTATTATAATGCTGTATAACTGTATTATAATGCTGTATGACTGTATTTTAATGCTGTATGACTGTATCATAATGCTGTATGACTGTGTCATAATGCTGTATGACTGTGACATAATGCTGTATGACTGTGACATAATGCTGTATGACTGTATCATAATGCTGTATGACTGTGTCATAATGCTGTATGACTGTGACATAATGCTGTATGACTGTGACATAATGCTGTATGACTGTGACATAATGCTGTATGACTGTATCATAATGCTGTATGACTGTGTCATAATGCTGTATGACTGTGACATAATGCTGTATGACTGTGACATAATGCTGTATGACTGTGACATAATGCTGTATGACTGTATCATAATGCTTTATGACTGTATTATAATGCTGTATGACTGTATTATAATGCTGTATGATTGTATTATAATGCTGTATGACTGTGACATAATGCTGTATGACTGTGTCATAATGCTGTATGACTGTGTCATAATGCTGTATGACTGTGTCATAATGCTGTATGACTGTGACATAATGCTGTATGACTGTATCATAATGCTGTATGACTGTGACATAATGCTGTATGATTGTATTATAATGCTGTATGTCTGTGACATAATGCTGTATGACTGTATTATAATGCTGTATGACTGTGTCATAATGCTGTATTACTGTATTACTACTATGTAATTTCTTATTCTAAGTAAAGTGATTCAGGATGGTCATAATGCTTGTATTTTGTGCCAGGTATTTAAAATATGATGGGGGGGGGGGACATGACTGTAAACATAATTCCTGACAACAACAACATACAAAGGACTTCAGAAACAAACCTTAAAACCAAAGGAAACCTCTTGGCTGGGAAAAATACATTTGAATAAATGTGGGTTTTGACAATCTTATGCAGGTATCTTTTAACCAGCCATAAAATAGCGCAATACATGTCACAACAGGTGTAAAATATAGGTCACGATGGTCTTATGACCATATTATAACAGGTTATGACATCCGTTATGACATGGTTAAGACCATGTCATAACGCATTATAAAACTGGGAGTGTCAAGTAAAGTGTTACCAATAATAAAATCTCAAATATGAACATTTTATGAAGGCCTTTCCTGCTGCATGGTAAATATAAAACCTGCAGAACCTTCCACCCCATGCGAGGTGCAGCGCCGGGCCCGGCTGCAGAGGGAGGTGTAGGGGGAGGCCGGGGTGGCTGTCCTGGGCCTCGGTGCTGTCTGCTGGGGCACCACTAACACTCCTGGGACTGGCCTGACCACTGCTGCCCGCTGCAGCCCCTCTCTCGCCTAAACCCATCCCCGGGACCACGGCTCGGTCTACAGAGTCCAGGGAGTCGATCCGGAACTCCGGGTCGCTCGACGGCAGCTGCATGCATCTCTGGTAGGGTTTCGGTGCCGGAGGCTTGTTGCCTTGGCGACGCCGGGTGAAGTATGGGCTGGACTCTGCGGTTGGACCCCCTGACCTGTCGTGGTGTGTGGGGTTAGCTCTGGGGGACTTCCGTGGGGGTGTTGTGGTTGTTCCTCCATCAGCTATCCCCCTCTGCGATGATGACCCCACCCCCACAACGTTCTCCCGGTCAGGAGACCAGAATTTTGATGGACGGGGCTTGTGCTGGCGTTGGTCATTTGGATCTGGTACTTCCTGCATGAAAGAAAGAAAGAATACTCTCTCATAGGGAGATTTTCTTTGCAAAAATAGAGGTGTTCCTGTGTTAAGAAAACAAGGACGTTTTAACCAGCCTACTGATTTACAGGACATTACACAGCACAAGACAGACAAGACTTCTACAGCGTATACAGAATCAACACAGTATCTATACAGTATCTATACAGAATCAATACAGTATCTATACAGAATCAACACAGTATATGTACAGTATCTATACAGAATCAACACAGTATCTATACAGTATCTATAAAGAATCAACACAGTATCTATACAGTATCTATACAGAATCAACACAGTATCTATACAGTATCTATACAGAATCAAAACAGTATCTATACAGTATCTATACAGAATCAACACAGTATCTATACAGTATCTATACAGAATCAACACAGTATCTATACAGTATCTATACAGAATCAACACAGTATCTATACAGTATCTATACAGAATCAACACAGTATCTATACAGTATCTATACAGAATCAAAACAGTATCTATACAGTATCTATACAGAATCAATACAGTATCTATACAGTATCTATACAGAATCAACACAGTATCTATACAGTATCTATACAGTATCTATACAGAATCAACACAGTATATATACAGAATCTATACAGAATCAACACAGTATCTATACAGTATCTATACAGAATCAACACAGTATCTATACAGTATCTATACAGAATCAACACAGTATCTATACAGTATCTATACAGAATCAACACAGTATCTATACAGTATCTATACAGAATCAACACAGTATCTATACAGTATCTATACAGTATCTATACAGAATCAACACAGTATCTATACAGTATCTATACAGAATCAACACAGTATCTATGCAGTATCTATACAGAATCAACACAGTATCTATACAGTATCTATACAGAATCAACACAGTATCTATACAGTATCTATACAGAATCAACACAGTATCTATACAGTATCTATACAGAATCAACACAGTATCTATACAGAATCTATACAGAATCAACACAGTATCTATACAGTATCTATACATAATCAACACAGTATCTATACAGAATCTATACAGAATCAACACAGTATCTATACAGTATCTATACAGAATCAACACAGTATCTATACAGTATCTATACAGAATCAATATAGTATCTATACAGTATATATACAGAATCAACACAATATCTATACAGTATCTATACAGAATCAACACAGTATCTATACAGTATCTATACAGAATCAATACAGTATCTATACAGTATCTATACAGAATCAATATAGTATCTATACAGTATCTATACAGAATCAACACAGTATCTATACAGTATCTATACAGAATCAACACAGTATCTATACAGAATCAATATAGTATCTATACAGTATATGTACAGAATCAACACAGTATCTATACAGTATCTATACAGAATCAACACAGTATCTATACAGTATCTATACAGAATCAATGCAGTATCTATACAGTATCTATACAGAATCAATACAGTATCTGTACAGTATCTATACAGAATCATTAGATGATCTATACAGAATCAACACAGTATCTATACAGTATCTATACAGTATCTATACAGAATCAACACAGTATCTATACAGTATCTATACAGAATCAATACAGTATCTATACAGTATCTATACAGAATCAACACAGTATCTATACAGTATATATACAGAATCAACACAGTATCTATACAGTATCTATACAGAATCAACACAGTATCTATACAGTATATATACAGAATCAATATAGTATCTATACAGTATCTATACAGAATCAACACAGTATCTATACAGTATCTATACAGAATCAATACAGTATCTATACAGTATCTATACAGAATCAATACAGAATCCATAGATTATCTATACAGAATCATTAGATGATCTATACAGAATCATTAGATTATCTATACAGTATCATTAGATGATCTATACACTATCATTAGATGATCTATACAGTATCATTAGATGATCTATACAGAATCAATAGATGATCTATACAGAATCATTAGATGATCTATACAGAATCAATAGATGATCTATACAGAATCATTAGATGATCTATACAGAATCAATAGATGATCTATACAGAATCATTAGATGATCTATACAGAATCAATAGATGATCTATACAGAATATATACAGTATCTATAGATTATCTATACAGTATCTATAGATGATCTATACAGTATCATTAGATGATCTATACAGAATCAATAGATGATCTATACAGTATATATACGGTATCTATATATGATCTATACAGTAGTTATCGATGATCTATACAGTATCATTAGATGATCTATACAGTATCTATAGATTATCTACACAGTATATACAGTATCAATAGATGATCTATGCAGAATCTATACAGTATCTATAGATGATCTATACAGTATCTATAGATGATCTATACAGTATCTATACAGTATCTATATATTATCTACACAGTATATACAGCATCAATAGATGATCTTTACAGCATCTATACAGTATCAATAGATTATCTATACAGCATCTATACAGTATCAATAGAGTATCTATAGATGATCTACACAGCATATATACGGTATCTCTACAGTATTCATAGATTATCTATATAGTTTATATAGAGTATCTATACAGCATCTATAGATTATCTACACAGTATATATACAAGTATCTATAGATTATCTACACAGCACATATACGGTATCTATACAGTATTTATAGAAAATCTATATCGTATATATAGAGTATCTATACAGCATCTATAGAGTTTCTATACAGTATCTATAGATTATCTACACAGTATATATCCGGTATCAATACAGCATTTATAGATTATCTATACAATATCTATACAGTATATATAGATTATCTACACAGTATATATAAAGTATATATAGTATATATAGATACATATATACACTGTATCTATAGATTATCTACACAGCATATATATATATACAGTATCTATACAGTACATACAGAGTATCTATACAGTTTCTATAGATTATCTACACAGTATCTATACAGTATATATACTTTATCTATAGAGTATCTACACAGCATCAATACAGCATCTATGCAGTATCTATTTGTTAACTACACAATATCTCTACAGTATCTACATAGTATCTATACAGTATTTATACAGTATCTATACAGTATCTATACAGTATCTACAGAGTATCTACACAGTATCTATACAGTGTCTACACCATATCTATAGAGTGTCTACACAGTATAAAGACATTACCTGTAGCTGTTGGGAGAGAAGGAACCATTCAGACTACCATGTCCTCCTTTCTCCCATCCCCGCCGAGACCCGACCTTGTCGGCCCCGTCTCGGCTGTGTCTGTTGGGGGTGTCCCCTCCTCTACCCTCTTCCTGGATGGACAGGGACAGAGGGAGTAACTCGGTGCTGACCAGAGGGGTGGTCCTGCAGCTCTCCCCCTGTGTTGTAGGCGCTGGTGCTGTCTTTGTCCTGGTCTGGGTCTGGGTCGGATCTCTCCCCCGCTCAGGGAGCTCATTGATGTCCGATAGCTTGCGGTGGAGCTCGTTGGCGGGCTCTGGGTCTGTGTCGTGGTCGGGTGCGGGTTCAGAACCAGTGGGTGGGGCTCCACGGCCAACAACGTCCTCCTCCAGAAGCCACGCCTTCATGCATCGTTCTTCAGCTGTTGCATCTTCTGCACTCTCAGGATGTTGCGGCACTTAAACTCTAGATGACGTAGTTCCTCCTCTAACAACGCCATCTTGTGTTGCGTCATGCTCTCGTGGCAGTTTACATCGACTTTGGGTCACTTCCCCTTCACCCTCACACATCTCACCCTCCTCCTCCTCCTCAGTCCCTGATCTTCCTCCCTGGCTTCTCTCAGCAAGCTTCCTGTTCCTTTCAAACTGACACCGGATCTCTAGTAGCTCCCTGTACCTCTCGCACTCTTCCTCAGTCAGACCCGGCATCATCATCATCATCATCATCGGGAGCCGGCATACGCACACCCCCAACCCCAACCCTGTCCCCAAACCCCCTCCCAGTCCCTTTCCTCCATACAGCCCCACCCTTGGCTGGGAGTCATTACTGAGGTGGATCTCTTGGAGGTGGGGCGAGGGGGACGAGGGTGTATTCCCAGGTCTGAACTTCCTCATGCTGCCTGGGGTGTTGGTTGTGTTGGTGTTTGGGGCGCTGGTCTGGTCCTGGTCCTCTCCCAGCAGGTCATGTTCAGAGGACTCAGCGTTGTGCCAGGTGCTTTCGTCTGTACGGCTCCACGCCACTGTCCAGCTCCTGACTGTTACTGGGGAGATGACCAGTATCATAAACAGTATCTATCCAGTATCTACAGCATTTACAGTCTGTTCACAGTATCTACAGAGTATTTGTACAGTAGCTAAACGCTGTTACTGAAGAGAAGAGAAGAACAGTAAGCAAATAGCCTGGAGAGGCAGCTTGATGTACACCCCCTGGACAGGACGCTAAGTCTGACACAGGGGAGAGAAGCAGTTTTAGGGCTATAGCAGCTAAGCTAGCCCCTGAGGGGAGGCCAGTAGTTGCCAGTCGGCCGCGAACTTTGCCGGAGGCAGGCTGCTAGTGGGTCATTAGACGCTCGCTAGCTGGGTTAAGGTTAGGGTCTAGTGGGCTACTACATGTGGTTTAGTCTGTTCTCTGCCAAGGTTGGCTAGAATGAGTAGACGATACTGAGTGGAGTTCAAAAAGTAATCGCACTTAAAACCATGTACAAAAAAAAATAAAATACATCTATACAATATTTTTCTATATTTAATTGCACTGTACTTGACTAGTGAACACAGAACAACCACTGGTGCAAAAGAAATGTGCAAACATAGAGGTAAGGTTTCGTCTGTATTTCGTCACCAGTGACATACTAGTGATTTAAATATCCCCTCCTCATCTAATGTTAATTGGGATCTAACATGGCCGCCGTAGAATGTTGGAGTGTCATGTAAATGCGTCATAATGCAGAAACGTCAAAGTTCCGACTGTGTAAATACATGGCTCTGACGCTGTACCAACCTGAGAGTAGTCAGACTAAGGATGTGGGTGGGGGTGTGTGGCCCCTCTCTGTAGAGGCTGGGCAGGTGGCAGGTGTGGAGGGCCTCAACATTCACGCTGAGAGGTATCTCCATATCCACCTCCTCTGGGCCCACCTGGTGCTCGTTCTGGGTGAAGGAATGGTTGGTTGAGTTTTTCAAGTTTTTCAAGCACACCAGCGTTGTGGTTGAAGTGTGTTTGTTTCAAAAGATGGCAAATGGCAAAAGTTGAGTAACGTCATTGATTGTTGAAGGAGACGAACGACGAAAGAACATAGGATGAAAATGAGAAAAGTTCATAACACAACAAAGGTCATACGTCTACGTTATTTTTAGTTCAACACAATTTTTATTTTATTTTAAAAACACTAGATGGCAACATAATCATTTGACATCCATATGTTATATTTCCTGAAGTTAGATTATGTTATTTGAAATGTAAAATAAATATGGATCTTGATATTGAGCAATTCAACTACAACGTTTTAGCTTTCTGTATTGGGTTATTGATTTGTTTGAAAGATAATTTAATGTAATTTAAATGAAATGTCACAAAGAGCAGAGCATAGATGTTTGTCACTTTTTCATGTTCCTCAGAATCAGAATTAGTATCAGAATACAGGAGTACCAGTATATTTACACTAGTACAGTATATAGTATATTTACACTAGTACCAGCATACAGTATATTTACACTAGTACCAGTATACAGTATATTTACACTAGTACCAGTATACAGTATATTTACACTAGTACCAGTATACAGTATATTTACACTAGTACCAGTATACAGTATATTTACACTAGTACCAGTATACAGTATATTTACACTAGTACAGTATATAGTATACAGTATATTTACACTAGTACAGTATATAGTATACAGTATATTTACACTAGTACAGTATATAGTATACAGTATATTTACACTAGTACAGTATATAGTATACAGTATATTTACACTAGTACAGTATATAGTATACAGTATATTTACACTAGTACAGTATATAGTATACAGTATATTTACACTAGTACCAGTATACAGTATATTTACACTAGTACCAGTATACAGTATATTTTACACTAGTACCAGCATACAGTATATTTACACTAGTACCAGTATACAGTATATTTTTACCACTAGTACCAGCATACAGTATATTTACACTAGTACCAGTATACAGTATATTTACACTAGTACCAGTATACAGTATATTTTTACACTAGTACTAGTACAGAGTATACAGTATATTTACACTAGTACAGTATACAGTATATTTACACTAGTACAGTATATAGTATACAGTATATTTACACTAGTACAGTATATAGTATACAGTATATTTACACTAGTACAGTATATAGTATACAGTATATTTACACTAGTACAGTATATAGTATACAGTATATTTACACTAGTACAGTATACAGTATACAGTATATTTACACTAGTACAGTATATAGTATACAGTATATTTACACTAGTACCAGTATACAGTATATAGTATATTTTTACACTAGTACCAGTATACAGTATACAGTATATTTACACTAGTACAGTATATAGTATACAGTATATTTACACTAGTACAGTATATAGTATACAGTATATTTACACTAGTACAGTATATAGTATACAGTATATTTACATTAGTACCAGTATACAGTATATTTACACTAGTACAGTATATAGTATACAGTATATTTACACTAGTACAGTATATAGTATACAGTATATTTACACTAGTACAGTATATAGTATAGTATATTTACACTATACAGTATATAGTATACAGTATATTTACACTAGTACAGTATATAGTATACAGTATATTTACACTAGTACCAGTACATATATTTACACTAGAAATATTATATACTATATATTTACATTTAGTACCAGCATACAGTATATTTACTAGTACAGTATATAGTATACAGTATATTTATAGTATACAGTATATTTATATACCAGTATACAGCTAGTACAGTATATAGTATACAGTATATTTACACTAGTACAGTATATAGTATACAGTATATTTACTACTATTAGTATATAGTATACAGTATATTTACACTAGTACAGGGGCTATATACAGTATATTTACATAGTACAGTATATAGTATAGCATATTAGTACCAGCAAAGTATATTTACACTAGTACAGTATATAGTATACAGTATATTTACACTAGTACCAGCATACAGTATATTTACACTAGTACAGTATATAGTATACAGTATATTTACACTAGTACCAGCATACAGTATATTTACACTAGTACCAGTGTACAGTATATTTACACTAGTACCAGTATACAGTATATTTACACTAGTACAGTATATAGTATACAGTATATTTACACTAGTACAGTATATAGTATACAGTATATTTACACTAGTACAGTATATAGTATACAGTATATTTACACTAGTACAGTATATAGTATACAGTATATTTACACTAGTACAGTATATAGTATACAGTATATTTACACTAGTACAGTATATAGTATACAGTATATTTACACTAGTACCAGCATACAGTATATTTACACTAGTACAGTATATAGTATACAGTATATTTACACTAGTACCAGCATACAGTATATTTACACTAGTACCAGTGTACAGTATATTTACACTAGTACCAGTATACAGTATATTTACACTAGTACAGTATATAGTATACAGTATATTTACACTAGTACAGTATATAGTATACAGTATATTTACACTAGTACAGTATATAGTATACAGTATATTTACACTAGTACAGTATATAGTATACAGTATATTTACACTAGTACAGTATATAGTATACAGTATATTTACACTAGTACAGTATATAGTATACAGTATATTTACACTAGTACCAGTATACAGTATACAGTATATTTACACTAGTACCAGTATACAGTATACAGTATATTTACACTAGTACAGTATATAGTATACAGTATATTTACACTAGTACAGTATATAGTATACAGTATATTTACACTAGTACCAGTATACAGTATACAGTATATTTACACTAGTACAGTATATGGTATACAGTATATTTACACTAGTACCAGTATACAGTATATTTACACTACATAGCATATTTACAGTATATTTACACTAGAGATATATAGTATACAGTATATTTACACTAGTACCAGCATACAGTATATTTACACTAGTACAGTATATAGTATACATTACATTTACACTAGTACAGTATATATATAGTATACAGTATATTTACACTAGTACCAGCATACAGTATATTTACACTAGTACCAGTATACAAATAGTATATTTACACTAGTACAGTATAGTATACAGTATATTTACACTAGTACAGTATATAGTATACAGTATATTTACACTAGTACCAGTATACAGTATATTTACACTAGTACAGTATATAGTATACAGCATATTTACACTAGTACCAGCATACAGTATATTTGACTAGTACCAGTATACAGCATACAGTATATTTACACTAAATAGTATATAGTATACAGTATATTTACACTAGTACCAGCATACAGTATATTTACCATACCAGTATACAGTATATAGTATATTTACACTAGTACAGTATATAGAATACAGTATATTTACACTAGTACCAGTATACAGTATATTTACACTAGTACAGTATATAGTATACAGTATATTTACACTAGTACAGTATATATATATTTTACACTAGTACCAGCATACAGTATATTTACATATAGTATACAGTATATTTACACTAGTACCAGTATACAGTATATTTACACTAGTACCAGTATATGAAATAGCTATATAAACACTAGTACAGTATATAGTATACAGTATATTTACACTAGTACAGTATATAGTATACAGTATATTTACACTAGTACCAGTATACAGTATATTTACACTAGTACAGTATATAGTATACAGTATATTTACACTAGTACAGTATATAGTATACAGTATATTTACACTAGTACCAGCATACAGTATATTTACACTAGTACAGTATATAGTATACAGTATATTTACACTAGTACCAGCATACAGTATATTTACACTAGTACAGTATATAGTATACAGTATATTTACACTAGTACCAGCATACAGTATATTTACACTAGTACCAGTATACAGCATACAGTATATTTACACTAGTACAGTATATAGTATACAGTATATTTACACTAGTACAGTATATAGTATACAGTATATTTACACTAGTACCAGTATACAGTATATTTACACTAGTACAGTATATAGTATACAGTATATTTACACTAGTACCAGCATACAGTATATTTACACTAGTACCAGTATACAGCATACAGTATATTTACACTAGTACAGTATATAGTATACAGTATATTTACACTAGTACCAGCATACAGTATATTTACACTAGTACCAGTATACAGTATATAGTATATTTACACTAGTACAGTATATAGAATACAGTATATTTACACTAGTACCAGTATACAGTATATTTACACTAGTACAGTATATAGTATACAGTATATTTACACTAGTACAGTATATAGTATATTTACACTAGTACCAGCATACAGTATATTTACACTAGTACCAGTATACAGTATATTTACACTAGTACCAGTATACAGTATATTTACACTAGTACCAGTATACAGTATATTTACACTAGTACCAGCATACAGTATATTTACACTAGTACCAGCATACAGTATATTTACACTACTACCAGTATACAGTATATTTACACTAGTACCAGCATACAGTATATTTACACTAGTTCCAGCATAGAGTATATTTACCCTAGTACCAGTATACAGTATATTGACACTAGTACAGTATATAGTATACAGTATATTTACACTAGTACCAGTATACAGTATATTTACACTAGTACCAGTATACAGTATATTTACACTAGTAAAGTATATAGTATACAGTATATTTACACTAGTACCAGCATACAGTATATTTACACTAGTACCAGTATACAGTATATTTACACTAGTACCAGTATACAGTATATTTACCCTAGTACCAGTATACAGTATATTTACACTAGTCCCAGCATACAGTATATTTACCCTAGTACCAGTATACAGTATATTGACACTAGTACCAGCATACAGCATATTTACACTAGTACAGTATATGGTATACAGTATATTTACACTAGTACCAATATACAGTATATTGACACTAGTACCAGTATACAGTATATTTACACTAGTACCAGTATACAGTATATTGACACTAGTACAGTATATAGTATACAGTATATTTACACTAGTACCAGTATACAGTATATTTACACTAGTACCAGTACACAGTATATTTATATAGTATACAGTATGTTACACTGGTACCAGTATACGGTATATTTACACTAGTACAGTATACAGTATATACAGTATAGCATACACTAATTTACCTAGTATAGTATACAGTATAGTGACACTAGTACAGTATACAGTATATTTACACTAGTACAGTATAGTATACAGTATATTTACACTAGTACCAATATACAGTATATTGACACTAGTACAAGTATACAGTATATTTACACTAGTACCAGTATACAGTATATTTACACTAGTACGGTATATGGTATGAGTATATTTTACACTAGTACCAGTGTACAGTATATTTACACTAGTACCAGTATACAGTATATTTAGTCCCAGCATGTATATTTACACTAGTACAGTATATGGTATACAGTATGTTTACACTAGTACTAAATTATCAGAATTTACACTATTACCAGTATAAAGTTATATTTACACTATTTAAGGATACAGTATATTACACTAGTACAGTATATATAGTATATAATCATATTTACACAGTACAGTATATTATATATAGTATATTTAATTATTACCAGTATGCAAGTATATTTACACTAGTACCAGTATGTAGTATATTTACACTAGTACAGTATATAGTATACAGTATATTTACACTAGTACCAGTATACAGTATATTTACACTAGTACAGTATATAGCATACAGTATTTACATAACCAGTATACAGTATATTGACACTAGTAACAGTATACAGTATATTTACACTAGTACAGTTTATAGTATACAGTATATTTACACTAGTACCAGTATACAGTATATTTACACTAGTACCAGTATACAGTATATTTACACTAGTACCAGCATACAGAATATTTACACTAGTACAGTATATGGTATACAGTATATTTACACTAGTACCAATATACAGTATATTTACACTAGTACCAGTATACAGTATATTTACACTAGTACAGTATATAGTATACAGTATATTTACACTAGTACCAGTATACAGTATATTGACACTAGTACCAGTTTACAGTATATTTACACTAGTACCAGTATACAGTATATTTACACTAGTACCAGTACACAGTATATTTACACTAGTACAGTATATAGTACACAGTATATTTAGAATGGTATCAGTACACATTGTATTCAGACTAGTACATTATAAACCCCCCAAATCCTAATTGAATCACTGTTAGCGAGACGACATAATGACATATAATATGGTAAGATAGATGTATTGATGTGGTGTGTGTGTGTGTGTGTGCTGTGTGTCTGCATGCTGGGTGACTGTGTGTGCGTGCATGCGTGCGTGTGTGCGTGTGTGTGTGTGTGCTGTGTGTCTGCATGCTGGGTGACTGTGTGTGCGTGCGTGTGTGCGTGCGTGCGTGTGTGGGTGTGCATGTGCGTGTGTGTGCGTGTGTGCGTGTGCGTGCGTGTGTGTGTGTGCGTGTGTGTGTGTGTGTGCGTGTGTGTGTGTGTGTGTGTGTGTGTGTGTGCGTGTGTGTGTTGTGTGTGTCTACGCATGCTGGGTGACTGTGTGTGTCTGTGTGAATATATAGCAGTGACTCTTGAAGCAGCAAAAATGGGACGTTGTAGATAAGCCTGTCTCTCCTCCTTCTACATTTTCTCTCTATCTCATCCTCCACGCTTCCTCTCCCTCTCTCCATCACCCATTCACCTGTCTCCTCCTCCTTCTACATTTCCTCTCTATCTCATCCCTCCCACGCTTCCCTCTCTCTCTCCATCACCCATTCACCTGTCTCCTCCTCCTTCTACATTTCCTCTCTATCTCATCCCCTCCTCTCCTCTCTCCATCACCCATTCACCTGTCTCCTCTCCTCCTACATTTCCTCTCTATCTCATCCTCCCGCCTTCCTCTCCTCTCTCCATCACCCATTCACCTGTCTCCTCCTCCTCCCCATTTCCTCTCTATCTCATCCCTCCACGCTTCCCTCTCCCTCTCTCCATCACCCATTCACCTGTCTCCTCCTCCTCCTCCTTAATTTCCTCTCCTATCTCATCCCTCCACGCTTCCTCTCCCTCTCCATCACCCATTCACCTGTCTCCTCCTCCTCCTACATTTCCTCTCTATCTCCCATCCTCCACGCTTCCCTCTCCTCTCTCCATCACCCATTCACCCTGTCTCCTCCTCCTCCTACATTTTTCCTCTCTATCTCATCCCCTCCACGCTTCCCTCTCCCCTCTCCATCACCCATTCACCTGTCTCCTCCTCCTCCCACATTTCCCCCTCTCTATCTCATCCCTCCACGCTTCCCTCTCCCTCTCTCCATCACCCATTCACCTGTCTCCTCCTCCTCCTCCTCCTACATTTCCTCTCTATCTCATCCCTCCACGCTTCCCTCTCCCTCTCTCCATCACCCATTCACCTGTCTCCTCCTCCTCCTACATTTCCTCTCTATCTCATCCCTCCCACGCTTCCCTCTCCCCTCTCTATCACCCATTCACCTGTCTCCTCCTCCTCCTACATTTCCTCTCTATCTCATCCCTCCACGCTTCCCTCTCCCTCTCTCCATCACCCATTCACCTGTCTCCTCCTCCTCCTACATTTCCTCTCTATCTCATCCCTCCACGCTTCCCTCTCCCTCTATCACCCATTCACCCTGTCTCCTCCTCCTCCTCCTACATTTCCTCTCTATCTCATCCCTCCACGCTTCCCTCTCCCTCTCTCCATCACCCATTACCTGTCTCCTCCTCCTACATTTCTCTCTATCTCATCCTCCACGCTTCCCTCTCCTCTCTATCACCCATTCACCTGTCTCTTCAATATTTCCTCCTCCGTCCTATACCCCTACCCTTCTTTATTCAATTCTAGAATATAATTTCTAGATTATTTAGTATGGTTTGTTATTCTATTTGTTGTGGAGATCTGATAGTAGAATGTCACTCTTTTCTACATTTTTTGTTATAATAAAGATTTACCGTGGCCTATCAGCTATAATGTATTTAACATTGCCTTAAAGACTGTGTGTGGCTGTAAGAGAGAGAATGAGTGTCTGTTTGTGGGTATTTGTGCACATTTGCAGATGTAGGATCTTAATTTGAGAAAAAATGTCCTGTGGCTACATAAAATGTGAATTATAATGTGGATTATAAATATATATATTTTTAAATCAAATTGGAAATTACTTTAAGCGTTTTTAAAACTCAAAACACACTACATTTGTACAATAGAATGTATTATTAATGAGAAAACATTTAATATTGACTTTCATATTTAGAAATCATTATGTGCAAAGTTGGCTGGATGTCCTTTGGGTGGTGGACCATTCATGATCTTCTGAAACTGTTGAACGCGACAAACTCTGACATAAATAAGGGATTCATAGCTTTCACCTGGTCAGTCTATCTCCTTGAAACAGCAGGTGTTCTTAATGTATTCCAGCATCTAACAACATTTAAAAAATCCCCACAATCCTTCTCCCAAACAACCTCTAACATGCTTCTTCAAGCCAGATATGATGATCTAAGGATTTGTGTGGCAGTAAAAAATGTGTGTGTGTGTGTGTGTGTGTGTGTGTGTGTGTGTGTGTGTGTGTGTGTGTGTGTGTGTGTGTGTGTGTGTGTGTACCTCTGTATGTCGGGTCTGGCCAGCAGCAGTGAGAAGTTGATGCTGTCCTCTCTGTCAAAATGGCCGCCTCTCTGTTCTGGATATCAATACCATTTATCTAGTGTAAACAGGAAGACATTATAGACTGTTCTGGATATCAATACCATTTATCTAGTGGGAAACAGGAAGACATTATAGACTGTTCTGGATATCAACATTTATCTACTCAGTAGCAGTACTGAGTCAATGTGCCTTGGCTATATGCCTGGGGTACCAGTACTGAGTCAATGTGCAGGGGTACGAGGTAATAACGTGGCCCATGCCCTGGGGTACAAGTACTGAGTCAATGTGCAGGGGTACGAGGTAATAACATGGCTACATACCTGGGGTACAAGTACTGAGTCAATGTGCAGGGGTACGAGTATAACATGGCTACATACCTGGGGTACAAATGCTGAGTCAGTGTGCAGGGGTACGGGGGTAATAACAGCTACATACCTGGGGTACCAGTACTGAGTCAATGTGCAGGGGTACGAGCAGGTAATAACATGGCTACATACCTGGGGTGCAAGTACTGAGTCAATGTGCAGGGGTGAAGTGTCAACATGGCTACATACCTGAGTTACCAGTACTGAGTCAATCTGCAGTGGTACAGAGGTAGCCTAACATGGCTACATACCTGGGGTACCAGTACTGAGTCAATCTGCAGGAGTGCGAGGCAATAACATGGCTACGCTGCCTGAGTGTAGTACTGAGTCAATCTGAAGGAATGCGAGGTAATAACATGGCTACATACCTGGGGTACCAGTACTGAGTCAATCTGCAGGGGTACGAGGTAATAACATGGCTACATACCTGGGGTACCAGTACTGAGTCAATCTGAAGGGGTACGAGGTAATAACATGGCTACATACCTGGGGTACATGTACTGAGTCAATGTGCAGGGGTACGAGGTAATAACATGGCTACATACCTGGGGTACATGTACTGAGTCAATGTGCAGGGGTACGAGGTAATAACATGGCTACATACCTGGGGTACAGGTACTGAGTCAATGTGCAGGGTACGAGGTAATAACATGGCGACATACCCGGGGTACCAGTACTGAATCCATGTGCAGGGGTACAAGGTAATTGAGGTAGATATGTACATATGCGCTATATACAAAGGTATGTGGACACCCCTTGAAATGAGTGGATTTTGCTATATCAGCCACATCTGTTGCTGGCATTTGTATAAAATCCAGGACACAGATATGCCCTCTCCATAGACAAACATTGGCAGTAGATTGGCCTTACTGAAGAGCTCAGTGACATTCAATGTGGCACCGTCATAGGATGCCACCTTTCAAACAAGTCAGTTCATCCAATTTCTGCCCTGCTAGAGCTGCCCCGATCAACAGTAAGTTCTGTTATTGGTGGGGCCTTGCTAATAAACTCGCTCAACGAATCAGCGTATTCATCAATGTTGTTGTCTGAGGCTATCCAGAAATATCCCAGTCCACGTGATTGAAGTAATCTTCGAGCGTGGAATCAGATTGGTCGGACCAGCGTTGAACAGACCTGAGCATGGGCGTTTCCTGTTTTAGTTTCTGTCTATAGGCTGGGAGCAACAACATGGAGTTGTGGTCATATTTACTGAGAGGAGGGCGAGGGGGGGGCTTTGTATGCGTCACGGAACTTTGAGTAGCAGTGTTCCAGAATGCTGCCAGCCAGGGTCGCGCATTCGATATGCTGAAAAGATTTAAGGAGCCTTGTTTTCAGATTAGCCTTGTTAAAATCCCCAGCTACAATTAATGCAACCTCAGGATATGTGGTTTCCAGTTTACATAGAGTCCAATGAAGTTCTTTCAGGGCCGTCGAGGTGTCTGCTTGGGGGGTGGATATACACGGCTGTGATATTGATCGAAGAGAATTGTCTTGGTAGATAATGCGGTCTGCATTTGATTGTAATGGAATTCTAGGTCAGGTGAACAAAGGGACTTGACGTCTCATTAATCGTAAGGCCTTTTTCTTTCGAGAAAGATGCTTGTTTCTTTTCGGCGCGAGGCGTGAAGAAACCAGCTGGCTGTACCGACTCCGATAGCGTGTCTGGAGTGAGCCTTGTTTCCGTGAAACAAAGAACGTTACAATCTCTGATGTCTCTCTGGGAAGGCTACCCTTGCACAGATTTCGTCTTCCTTGTCAAGAGACTGGACATTGACGAGTAGTATGCTCGAGAGCGGGTAGAGTACCGGGTGGTTTGGAACAAGAAACCAACATCAGTAACCATGGTGATATGGAACAGTGATTGGCCATTATTTTCAACTCCCTGACAGGCAGCTCACAGAGACTTTTATTGTGTTGAGTCAAAAAGCAATACGTAACTGAACGAAGTACACT
>NW_027010295.1:0-33477 GCF_036934945.1 Oncorhynchus masou masou
ATTTCTGCATAAATTAGTCAGAAAATTTGAACTGATCTTCATCTCAGTCACAACAATAGACGAACACAGTCTGCTTAAACTAATAAAAACATTATTGTATTTTTTCTTGTCTGTATTGAATACATTGTTTAGACGTTCACAGTGTAGGTTGGAAAAAGTATGTGAACCCCTAGGCTAATGACTTCTCCAAAAGCTAATTGGAGTCAGGGTCAGCTAACCTGGAGTCCAATCAGTGAGACGAGATTGGAGATGTTGGTTAGAGCTGCCTTGCCCTATAAAATCTGAGTTTGCTATTCACAAGAAGCATTGCCTGATGTGAACCAAGCCTCGAACAAAAGAGATCTCAGAAGACCTAAGATTAAGAATTGTTGACTTGCATAAAACTGGAAAGGGTTACAAAAGTATCTCTAAAAGCCTTGATGTCCATCAGTTCACAGTAAGACAAATTGTCTATAAATGAGAAAGTTCAGCACTGTTGCCACTCTCCATAGGAGTGGGCGTCCTGCAAAGATGACTGTAAGAGCACAGTGCAGAATGCTCAATGAGGTTAAGAAGAATCCTTGAGTGTCAGCTAAAGACTTATAGAAATCTCTGGAACATGCTAACATCTCTGTTGACAAGTCTACGATACGTTATTTCTGGCAAAATATTCTGTGGACAGATTACACTAAATTGAGTTGTTTGGAAGGAACACACAACACCATGTGTGGAGAAAAAAGGCACAGCACACCAACATCAAAACCTCATCCCAACTGTAAAGTTTAAGTATGCTCTCTCTAATTCTCTCTTTCTCTCTTTCTTTCTCTCGGAGGACCTGAGCCCTAGGATCTTGCCTCAGGACTACCTGGCATGATGGCTCCTTGATGTCCCCAGTCCACCTGGCCGTGCTGCTGCTCCAGTTTCAACTGTTCTGCCTGCGGCTATGGAATCCTGACCTGTTCAACTCTTTAGAGACAGCAGGAGTAGTAGAGATACTCTTAATGATCAGCTATGAAAAACCAACTGACATTTACTCCTGAGGCGCTGACTTGCTGCACCTACACAACTACTGTGATTATTATTATTTGACCATGCTGGTCATTTATGAACATTTGAACATCTTGGCCATGTTCTGTTATAATTTTACATTTACATTTAAGTCATTTAGCAGACGCTCTTATCCAGAGCGACTTACAAATTGGTGAATTCACCTTCTGACATCCAGTGGAACAGCCACTTTACAATAGTGCATCTAAATCATTTAAGGGGGGTGAGAAGGATTACTTTATCCTATCCTAGGTATTCCTTGAAGAGGTGGGGTTTCAGGTGTCTCCGGAAGGTGGTGATTGACTCCGCTGTCCTGGCGTCGTGAGGGAGTTTGTTCCACCATTGGGGGCCAGAGCAGCGAACAGTTTGGCTGGGCTGAGCGGGAACTGTACTTCCTCAGTGGTAGGGAGGCGAGCAGGCCAGAGGTGGATGAACGCAGTGCCCTTGTTTGGGTGTAGGGCCTGATCAGAGCCTGGAGGTACTGCGGTGCCGTTCCCCTCACAGCTCCGTAGGCAAGCACCATGGTCTTGTAGCGGATGCGAGCTTCAACTGGAAGCCAGTGGAGAGAGCGGAGGAGCGGGGTGACGTGAGAGAACTTGGGAAGGTTGAACACCAGACGGGCTGTGGCGTTCTGGATGAGTTGTAGGGGTTTAATGGCACAGGCAGGGAGCCCAGCCAACAGCGAGTTGCAGTAATCCAGACGGGAGATGACAAGTGCCTGGATTAGGACCTGCGCCGCTTCCTGTGTGAGGCAGGGTTGTACTCTGCGGATGTTGTAGAGCATGAACCTACAGGAACGGGCCACCGCCTTGATGTTAGTTGAGAACGACAGGGTGTTGTCCAGGATCACGCCAAGGTTCTTAGCGCTCTGGGGAGGAGGACACAATGGAGTTGTCAACCGTGATGGCGAGATCATGGAACGGGCAGTCCTTCCCCGGGAGGAAGAGCAGCTCCGTCTTGCCGAGGTTCAGCTTGAGGTGGTGATCCGTCATCCACACTGATATGTCTGCCAGACATGCAGAGATGCGATTCGCCAGCTGGTCATCAGAAGGGGGAAAGGAGAAGATTAATTGTGTGTCGTCTGCATAGCAATGATAGGAGAGACCATGTGAGGTTATGACAGAGCCAAGTGACTTGGTGTATAGAGAATAGGAGAGGGCCTAGAACAGAGCCCTGGGGGACACCAGTGGTGAGAGCGCGTGGTGAGGAGACAGATTCTCGCCACGCCACCTGGTAGGAGCGACCTGTCAGGTAGGACGCAATCAAGCGTGGGCCGCGCCGGAGATGCCCAACTCGGAGAGGGTGGAGAGGAGGATCTGATGGTTCACAGTATCGAAGGCAGCCGATAGGTCTAGAAGGATGAGAGCAGAGGAGAGAGAGTTAGCTTTAGCAGTGCGGAGCGCCTCCGTGATACAGAGAAGAGCAGTCTCAGTTGAATGACTAGTCTTGAAACCTGACTGATTTGGATCAAGAAGGTCAATCTGAGAGAGATAGCGGGAGAGCTGGCCAAGGACGGCACGTTCAAGAGTTTTGGAGAGAAAAGAAAGAAGGGATACTGGTCTGTAGTTGTTGACATCGGAGGGATCGAGTGTAGGTTTTTTCAGAAGGGGTGCAACTCTCGCTCTCTTGAAGACGGAAGGGACGTAGCCAGCGGTCAGGGATGAGTTGATGAGCGAGGTGAGGTAAGGGAGAAGGTCTCCGGAAATGGTCTGGAGAAGAGAGGAGGGGATAGGGTCAAGCGGGCAGGTTGTTGGGCGGCCGGCCGTCACAAGAAGCGAGATTTCATCTGGAGAGAGGGGAGAAAGAGGTCAGAGCACAGGGTAGGGCAATGTGAGCAGAACCAGCGGTGTCGTTTGACTTAGCAAACGAGGATCGGATGTCGTCGACCTTCTTTTCAAAATGGTTGACGAAGTCATCTGCAGAGAGGAGGAGGGGGGGGGAGGAGGATTCAGGAGGGAGGAGAAGGTGGCAAAGAGCTTCCTAGGGTTAGAGGCAGATGCTTGGAATTTAGAGTGGAAGAAAGTGGCTTTAGCAGCAGAGACAGAGGAGGAAAATGTAGCGAGGAGGGAGTGAAAGGATGCCAGGTCCGCAGGGAGGCGAGTTTTCCTCCATTTCCGCTCGGCTGCCCGAGCACTGTTCTGTGAGCTCGCAATGAGCGTCCCGAGCCACGGAGCGGGGAGGGGAGGACCGAGCCGGCCTGGAGGATAGGGGACATAGAGAGTCAAAGGATGCAGAAAGGGAAGAGAGGAGGGTTGAGGAGGCAGAATCAGGAGATAGGTTGGAGAAGGTATGAGCAGAGGAAGAGATGATAGGATGGAAGAGGAGAGAGTAGCGGGGGAGAGAGAGCGAAGGTTGGGACGGCGCGATACCATCCGAGTAGGGGCAGTGTGGGAAGTGTTGGATGAGAGCGCGAGGGAAAAGGATGCAAGGTAGTGGTCGGAGACTTGGAGGGGAGTTGCAATGAGGTTAGTGGAAGAACAGCATCTAGTAAAGATGAGGTCGAGCGATTGCCTGCCTTGTGAGTAGGGGGGGGAAGGTGAGAGGTGAGGTCAAAAAGGAGAGGAGTGGAAAGAAGGAGGCAGAGAGGAATGAGTCGAAGGTAGACGTGGGGAGGTTAAAGTCGCCCAGGACTGTGAGAGGTGAGCCGTCCTCAGGAAAGGAGCTTATCAAGGCATCAAGCTCATTGATGAACTCTCCGAGGAACCTGGAGGGCGATAAATGATAAGGATGTTAAGCTTGAAAGGCTGGTAACTGTGACAGCATGGAATTCAAAGGAGCGATAGACAGATGGGTAAGGGGAGAAAGAGAGAATGACCACTTGGGAGAGATGAGGATCCGGTGCCACCACCCCGCTGACCAGAAGCTCTCGGGGTGTGCGAGAACACGTGGGCGGACGAAGAGAGAGCAGTGGGAGTAGCAGTGTTATCTGTGGTGATCCATGTTTCCGTCAGTGCCAAGAAGTCGAGGACTGGAGGGAGGCATAGGCTGAGATGAGCTCTGCCTTGTTGGCCGCAGATCGGCAGTTCCAGAGGCTACCGGAGACCTGGAACTCCACGTGGAGTCGTGCGTGCTGGGACCACCAGATTAGGGTGGCCGCGGCCCCACGCGGTGTGGAGCGTTTGTATGGTCTGTGCAGAGAGGAGAGAACAGGGATAGATAAACACATAGTTGACAGGCTACAGAAGAGGCTACGCTAATGCAAAGGAGATTGGAATGACAAGTGGACTACACGTCTCGAATGTTCAGAAAGTTAAGCTTAAAGCAAGAATCTTATTGACTAAAATGATTGAAATGATACAGTACTGCTGGAGTAGGCTAGCTGGCAGTGGGTGCGTTGTTGACTTTGCAGGCTAGCTGGCAGTGGCTGCGTTGTTGACACTACACTAATCAAGTCGTTCCGTGAGTGTAATAGTTTCTACAGTGCTGCTATTCGGGGGCTAGCTGGCTAGCTAGCAGTGTTGATTACGTAACGTTACGTTAAAAAAGAACGACAATAGCTGGCTAGCTAACCTAGAAAATCGCTCTAGACTACACAATTGTCTTAGATACAAAGACGGCTATGTAGCTAGCTAGCTACGATCAAACAAATCAAACCGTTGTACTGTAATGAAGTGAAATGAAAATGTGATGCTACCTGTGGAGCGAAGCGGAATGTTGACCGGGTAGTTGAAGTTCATTCGGTAGACGTTGGCTAGCTGTTGGCTAGCTAGCTAGCAGGATCTCCTACGTTAAGGACGACAAATAGCTGGCTAGCTAACCTCGGTAAATTAAGATAATCACTCTAAGTCTACACACTCTAAACTACACAATTATCTTGGATACGAAGACAGCAAAGACAACTAAGTAGCTAGCTAACACTACACTAATCGAGTCGTTCAGTTGAGTGTAATAGTTTCTACAGTGCTAGTAGACGGTGGACGATAGCTAGCTGCTGGGCAGATAGCAGTGTAGACTACGTTAGGACGACGAAATACGATAATTACGCAATTATCTTTGATACAAAGACGGCTATGTAGCTAGCTAAGAAGAAATTGCTAAGATTAGACAAATCAAACCGTTGTACTATAATGAAATGTAATGAAAATGTAATGAAAAGTTATACTACCTGCGGACCGAAGTGTAGATGCGACCGCTCGCTCCAACCCGGAACCGGAACAGCCAGAAGAGGACTGGCCACCCCTCATAGCCTGGTTCCTCTCTAGGTTTCTTCCTAGGTTTTGGCCTTTCTAGGAGTTTTCCTAGCCACCGTGCTTCTACACCTGCATTGCTTGCTGTTTGGGGTTTTAGGCTGGGTTTCTGTACAGCACTTAGAGATATCAGCTGATGTACGAAAATTAGATTTGATTTAAAGTATGGTGGAGGGAGCATCATGGTTCGGGGCTGCTTTGCTGCCTCAGGACCTGGACAGCTGCTATCATCGATGGAAAAATTAATTCCCAAGTTTATCAAGACATTTTTTACAGGAGAATTTAAGGCTATCTGTCTGCCAATTGAAGCTCAACAGAAGTTGGGTGATGCAACAGGAAAACCCAAAACACAGAAGTAAATCAACAATAGAATGGCTTCAACAGAAGAAAATACGTATTCTAGTGGACCAGTCAGAGTCCTGACCTCAACCCGATTTAAGATGCTGTGGCATGACCTCGAGAGCGGTTTTCACCAGACATGTTAAGAATATTGTTGAACTGAAACAGTTTTGTAAAGATGAATGGTCCAAAATTCCTCCTGACCGTTTTCAGGTCTGATCCGCAACTACAGAAAACATTTGGTTGAGTTTATTGCTGCCAAAGGAGGGTGAATGCAAGGGCTCATACTTTTTCCACCCTACACTGTGAATGTGTACATGGTGTGTTCACTAAAGACATAAAAACATATCATTGTTTGTGTGTTATTAGTTTAAGCAGACTGTGTTTGTCTGTTGTTGTTACTAAGATGACGATCAGATCAAATTGCATGACCAATGGATGCAGAAGTCCAGGTAATTCCATAGGGTTCACATACTTTCTCTTGCTACTGTAACTTCATTGAAATTATGTGAAAACAACATGGATTCAACCAGTGTGTCAATTAAATGGAAGAAAGAATGGTGGGGATTTCAAGGAAAACAGCCATTTAGAAGTCTGTGGTTACCTAATGTGAATGGTGAGGGAGAAGAGGCAGGATTCGGTTTGACACACACAGCCATGGCTTTTATCTGCAGTGTCACAGATACAACCCCCCCGGAATGTCCGCTGACTGGCTTACACTCTGTAGGATGGCAAGGATCATGTCCAAAGAATGCCAGCAGCACCAATGACGTAAGTCAGAACGCTACAGCAAGTAAGAACGCTACAGACAGCTATATTGATCCTCTAATACAGGACTAGTAAAGGCGCAGTGCACTACTTTTGTGAGAGAAAAAAATTATAACATATATATTTATATATTCTGATTTTTCAGGGGTCCCGCAGCACCCCTACTTCCCGCGGCTATGTGAATAGGGTGCTATTTGGGACTCACTTTGACTCTTTCCCCTGGTCACAAAACATTAGAGGAAAGGACATGGTAGTTTAATCTGTTACACAATAATTCTTGTTCCACACAGTTTCATACCAGGGTTCAAATACTATTACAAATATTTTTAACACACATACCTTTTTTTGTGCTTTTTTTCCTGTTTTGAATTTTGGGGAACTTTCTATTGGTTCCATTGTGTCAGGCAAGCTTAATCATGCCCTAGAGTATTTGAAATGATTTCGAATAGTATTTGAACCCAGGTCTGCATAACACTCTATGCTCATGGGAGTGCAACAGGTCAGCATGACGGCAGGCAGAACGGTGTTTACCGATCTTTTTATGCCACAGATAACGGTTGTCTGTCTGCTGCATGTTGTTTTGTCTTTCTTTGCGATTGGAAGCTGTCGATGAACCCAAAGGTAAACGCAACTGTGTGAATAACTTGGTTCTCGTCCACTCAAAGCTATGTGTGACGCTGGTATGGTGTCTTATGTCCCCTCCTCTACCCCACTGGTTGGCTACTTTCACAATCCAGTTCAAATGAACAGTATGTTTGTCATAGGCTGCACAGCAAAAATACAAGAGGTATCTGGCATAATTTAGCTCTAATAATTATGCTAACATAACATAATTTTCAATACATTTGGTCAATAGATTTACTTGGTGATATATACGCCTATAATCAATAAATCATGACATTTACAATAATTATGTTTAATCTCACAACTCAAATGAAGACCGGATGTAAACAAGGCTTCAGCTCACTAACCACCTTCATCTTTTCGTAGTGTGCTGGCTCAGTCCTAACGTATTAGCCTGGTGACAACGAGGTTACTGCATGCTTTTATTTTATTAAATGGGAGGAAACGGAGAAGGAACAGGAAATAATGGACCAGTAGCTCCATCTGTGTTTCGGGCTGGAGAACAGTAGCAAGCAGCAGCAACAGCCCTGTACGAGGTCTCTACCCGGTGTCTGTCATTACAAGCTGTGAGTTGCTAATACAAGCTGCGCGCACTCCGCATCTCCACTCTATCCGGCCCTTTTCACTCAAGGCATTCTCTGTGCGCACCTTTACCATGTAGCCAGACGCACAGAGTCGTGCCACATACATTTATTCATTTTCTTGCGTAGACAAATTTTCAATATTTCCGATCTTTTTTTACAACTTATTTCAGCATGATGGCAAATTATCAAAGGTTGTTTATTTTGGAAGGTGAATTCAAATGGCAGAGCTGTCAAACCTCGTTTCGGCTGAACGTATTGGAGAGGTGTTTGAGAATGTTTCATGGTGGGAAATGAAGACCCATTGAACTCAGATAAACGGAATAAAGTTTTACATTGGATTATATTTAATCGATTTTAAAGGTAAGGAAAATATAGAAATTTGTCATTATCTAAATGCAATGTTATATCGGGTCTTACAATTTTCCAACTGACATTTTCTGTCAATTTATGTGTATGAAAAAATGATCTAGTCTATAATTCTTATTCAGTCATCATGGTAAAGAAACAAGGGAAATCATGTGTGTTGATGTTATTAAAATGTTGATTAAATATTTAAGCTTCAAATCCTACTATCGCTTTACTCTACTTAGTTTTTCAAATGTATTGTCACATTCATAGACAGTGATTTATGACACTATTTTATCAGATAACTGTCATTGGATTAACTCTTTCATGTTGCGCGAATTTTGATGGTTCCAATCCTCTCTGTGATCACACCATGTTCTGATCATCGGCTCAACAGGGTCTGTTGCTGCAAGAACAAACAGATGAGTAGCTCCTTATCGTCTACTCCAGATTTCCCACACAGCCCTTTAAATCACTGCGCTAAACGTTGTTGTCAGAGTTACTGTGTGCCTGTAAAGACAGAGCGCAGTAAGCTGGCAGAACAAGATGGCAAGCTATCAGGTGCATCGTGCCAGTGCTCTACAGTGCGTTGAGTTAGAATACGACATAAGGGGCGGCAGGTAGCCTCGTGGTTAGAGGTTTGGGCCAGTAACTGAAAGGTTGCTAGATCATATCCCCTGAGCTGACAAGGTACAGATCTGTCATTCTGCTCATAAACAAGGCAATTAACCCACTGTTCCTAGGCCGTCGTTGTAAATAAGAATTTGTTCTTAACTGATTTGCCAAGTTAAATAAAGATACAATTAAATTTAAAAAATAAAATAATAATAATAACATGCAAGGATCCAGTGCTTCAAAAGACAGAGCAGAGTAAACTGTCAGAACAAGGTAGAAATCTGTCAGGTAGTGCCTGAACAGCACTCATGTGGTCTATTCTAAACCAGAGCAGAGTAAACTGTCAGAACAAGGTAGAAATCTGTCAGGTAGTGCCTGAACAGCACTCATGTGGTCTATTCTAAACCAGAGCAGAGTAAACTGTCAGAACAAGGTAGAAATCTGTCAGGTAGTGCCTGAACAGCACTCATGTGGTCTATTCTAAACCAGAGCAGAGTAAACTGTCAGAACAAGGTAGAACTATGTCAGGTAGTGCCTGAACAGCACTCATGTGGTCTATTCTAAACCAGAGCAGAGTAAACTGTCAGAACAAGGTAGAAATCTGTCAGGTAGTGCCTGAACAGCACTCATGTGGTCTATTCTAAACCAGAGCAGAGTAAACTGTCAGAACAAGGTAGAAATCTGTCAGGTAGTGCCTGAACAGCACTCATGTGGTCTATTCTAAACCAGAGCAGAGTAAACTGTTAGAACAAGGTAGAAATATGTCAGGTAGTGCTTGAACAGCACTCATGTGGTCTATTCTAAACCAGAGCAATGTAAACTGTCAGAACAAGGTAGAAATCTGTCAGGTAGTGCCTGAACAGCACTCATGTGGTCTATTCTAAACCAGAGCAGAGTAAACCGTTAGAACAAGGTAGAAATCTGTCAGGTAGTGCTTGAACAGCACTCATGTGGTCTATTCTAAACCAGAGCAGAGTAAACTGTCAGAACAAGGTAGAAATCTGTCAGGTAGTGCCTGAACAGCACTCATGTGGTCTATTCTAAACCAAAGCAGAGTAAACTGTCAGAACAAGGTAGAAATCTGTCAGGTAGTGCCTGAACAGCACTCATGTGGTCTATTCTAAACCAGAGCAGAGTAAACTGTCAGAACAAGGTAGAAATCTGTCAGGTAGTGCCTGAACAGCACGCATGTGGTCTATTCTAAACCAGAGCAGAGTAAACTGTCAGAACAAGGTAGAAATCTGTCAGGTAGTGCCTGAACAGCACTCATGTGGTCTATTCTAAACCAGAGCAGAGTAAACTGTCAGAACAAGGTAGAAATCTGTCAGGTAGTGCCTGAACAGCACTCATGTGGTCTATTCTAAACCAGAGCAATGTAAAGCGTTGACCCAGCCAGTGAAGAGAAAGTGGTGTAAACTGGCAGACAATCTATCAGGTGCCTGAACAGAGATCTATTATATTATATTCTAAACCAAAGCAATATAAAGCATTGAGCCTGAAGAGACACAGGAGCAATGTTTCGGAACAAGACTTCAATCTATCAGGTGAAGGTTCAGCCCACACATTCCATTTTATTATATTCTAAATCAATACACTGTAAAGCATTAAGACAGCCTTGGTCTATGCGAGCTGCACCAGAACGCCTTGGAGCAGGAGCCGATCTCCTGCTTCTGTAGCGTGAGGCAGCTTGAGTAACCTCATGGACAGGACCCTAGTCTATGGCAGGGCCCTACCCGAAATCTCATACCTCCTTACCTCCTTAATACTGAGTGCCAAGTAGAGACGTATCAGGTCACATTTTTACAGTCCTTGGCAGTGTGTGAATTGCAGGGGGGAATGAGACATGAGCTCCCCTGAATGCAACAAGGGTCAAACTTTGGGGGGGGGGGGGGGACTCTAATTTATGGATCCAGTCCACTAGCGAACTATCAACATTGTTTCAACTGGGCCCCTCCCAGTTTTCCACACCAATGAGCTCGGGACCGACACAGACAGCTGTATTTGCATCCCGTAATTCAGCCTCTTTTTCTATCAGGTGCCAGTCAGCCCACATGCTGTCTATTCTATTGAGGCAGTGCCTGAGAAGACAGAGGGAAGTAATCTGGCAGAACAATGAATCAGGTTTCTAAACAACCCACCTGAGCTCTTCTAGTCTATTCTTCTCTATATTCTATTCTATTTCATTATATATTTTAATTCTACCACTAGGCTTAGATCCAGACTACTGAGACTGAACCACTTGTTGACAAATTGCTCAATGTTGCATTCAATACATACTGTACAGTGCATCTATTCATAGTTCTGGAGCCAACGTCCACCCACCAACTTCATTTCAACAAGTCCAAAATGTACATCTAAACATGGAGCAAACATGTTGCATCATGCATCTGAAATGGCACCCTATTTCCTATGGGTCCTGGTCAAAAGTGGTGCACTATGTAGGTAATAGGGTCCCATTCGGGATGCAGATTATAATAGGTAATTACACTGAGTGTACAAAACATTAGGAACACCGTGCTATTATTGAGTTACACCACCTTTGCCCTCAGAACAGCCTGAATTTGGTGGATTCCACTCAGATGCTGGCCCATGCTGACTCCAATGCTTCCCACAGTTGTGTCAGTTGAGTGTGAAAAAACGAACAGTAATTGCCGTTCTTGACACAGGTTTAAAAATCCTTCTTTAACCTGTTCCCTCCCCTTCATCTACACTGATTGAAGTGGATTTAACAAGTGCCATCCATAAGGGATCATAGCTTTTACCTGGCTTCACCTGGTCAGTCTGTCATGGAAAGAGCAGCTGTTCCTAATGTTTTGTATACATCAAATAAAATGTTTATTTGTCACATACACATATCTAGCAGATGTTATTGCCAGGGTAGCGAAATACATCAGTGTATAGTAGTGTTGTGAATTTAGTGCAATGGTAGCAACCGTTTCAGTTGTTAGGCTACTCTCTTTGTCTCTGGCACGGTAAGTGACGAGCTAGCTTTTCATTAAACAAAATAATGAGGATTTCTATCAGCCTAATCAAGGTTTTCTTACAAGGCTGGATTTCTTCTAATGCGACTGGATTTATGTATAATGCTTCAGGGATAATGCTTTAGGTATAATGCTTTGGGGATAATGCTTTATGTATAATGCTGTAGGGATAATGCTTTATGTATAATGCTTCAGGAATAATGATTTATGTATAATGCTTCAGGGATAATGCTTTATGTATAATGCTGTAGGGATAATGCTTTATGTATAATGCTGTAGGGATAATGCTTTATGTATAATGCTTCAGGGATAATGCTTTATGTATAATGCTTCAGGGATAATGCTTTATGTATAATGCTGTAGGGATAATGCTTTATGTATAATGCTGTAGAGATAATGCTTTATGTATAATGCTTTATGTATAATGCTGTAGGGATAATGCTTTATGTATAATGCTTTGGGGATAATGCTTTATGTATAATGCTTTATGTATAATGCTGTAGGGATAATGCTTTATGCATAATGCCTGGAGCCGCTTGTGGATTTGACAGCTCTAATGCAATTCCACCTCTGACACTGCCAAAAAAACGCTATGTGGGTGTCAGCTAGCGTGGACCTGATAGAATGGAGCCCACGGTCTGCGCCCCAAATGCCACTCTATGGGCAGTGGACACCCTATGGGCCGTGGACACCCTATGGGCAGTGGACACCCTATGGGCCCTGGTCAAAGTAGTGCCGCACAAAGGGAGGGAATAGGGTTCTATTTGGGACTAACACATGGACACGTGGCCCAGGCAATGTCATCATCTGTTTTACTGTTTTGTTTTCAACATCCCAAATACCCCTCCCTCCTCCCTCGTATCTGGTGTTGCTTATTTAACACAACAATACCCATATCTCAGACGCCTCCGAGGCAGCTTTCACTGTGCAGGAGGTGCAATGACAAATTGGCATAATGAAACATGTTATGATGTTGATATTATCTCAGGTTGGCAGGGGGCATCCCTCCACTACGTGCTGACACCGAACTGCACTCTAATTTGACTCTGTCACGGCTCACTGATTTTGGTGCGCAGTCCTTCCTTTCTTTCAATTACATAGGGCGGGAATCATTTACATACTCATTTGCATTCATTCTCACCCCCTAATAAATACACGTTTTCTATAACAGTGTAGAGGAGTAACCTTTGGGTTGTTATTTACTGAGGGAAGACTATAGTCTAGTATCAAGTGAAGGACAAGCACTTCTCAGGAAGGGGGCTGTGACTGGGGAGTTGACTGAATGACTTCCCTATGGTATGCGTGTGTGTGTGTGTGTGTGTGTGTGTGTGTGTGTGTGTGTGTGTGTGTGTGTGTGTGTGTCTGTGTGTGTGTGTGTGTGTGTGTACGTACGTACGTGCGTGTGTGTGTCTGTGTCCATGCATACGTGTGTGTGTGCCAATGACTGGAACGAACTGCAAAAATCTCTGAAGCTGGAGATTCTTACCTCCCTCACTAGCTTTAAGAACCAGCTGTCAGAGCAGCTCACAGATCACTGCACATAGCTCATCTGTAAATAGGCCATCCAATCTACCTCCTCCCCATACTGTATTTATTTATTTATCTTGCTCCTTTGCTCCCCAGTATTTCTACTTGCACATTCATCTTCTGCACATCCTACCATTCCAGTGTTTAATTGCTATATTGTAATTACTTCACCACCATGGCCTATTTATTGCCTTACCTCTCTTATCCTACCTCATTTGCACATGCTGTATATAGATTTTCCTATTATTGACTCTGTTTGTTTATTTCATGTGTAACTCTGCGTTGTTGTTTGTGTCGAACTGCTTTGCTTTATCTTGGCCAGGTCGCAGTTGTAAATGAGAACTTGTTCTCAACTAGCCTACCTGGTTAAATAAAGGTGAAATAAAAAAACATGTATAAAAAAATGTGTGTGTGTGTTGCAGTGTGCTAGACGAGCAGACATGACAACATAAATTAGCTGGAAACCTGTACTCAGACTTGTGATAAAAGACAGACCTGAAGCTGTTCCATTTTGTATTTAAAAGGAGAGAGAATTCCAAGGGAGCTCTCCATACACACACCAGGGCCCTACTGTTGCAGCTTTTAATCTGCTGTGTGATTACACTTGATAAGGGCCTTTAAGGCTGAATGGTAAAAGTACCCAACATGCTGTGAAACCAATAACTGAGTGCATAAACAGCTAGGCCCTCCTACAGAGATGTCATGACTCAAGTCCTCGCTAATACTTTTGTGTGGGCAGTGATGGCCCAATTCAATATATTTCAATGTATTCTCTGTGAAACAATGAATTGTACAGTGCCTTCTGGAAAGTATTCAAACCCCTTGACTTTTATTGTTACAAAGAGGGATTCAATGGATTAAATTGTCATTTTATTGTCAATGATCTACAAAAGCTACTCTGTAATGTCAAAGTGGAAGAACAATTACAACATTTGTAAAAATATATATATACATTGATAAGATAAGTATTAAACCACCTGAGTCAATACATGTTAGAATTACCTCTGGAAGCGAGTCTTTCTGGGTAAGTCTCTAAGAGCTTTGCATACCTGGATTGTTCAACATTTGCACGTTATTCTTTTTAAAAATTTTCACGTTCTGTGAAGTTGGTAGTTGATCCTTGCTAGACAGCCATTTCCAAGTCTTGCCATAGATTTTCAAGCAAATTTAAGTCTAAACTGTAACTAGACCACTCAGGAACATTCAATGTCATTTTGATTGGTCAACGGCAGTGTATTTGGCCTGTAGGTTTTCCACTAGAATTTTGCCTGTGCTTAGCTCTATTCTGTTTATTTTTATCCTAAAAAAAACTCCATAGTCCTTGCCGATGACAAGCATACCCATTACATGATGCAGCCACCACCATGCTTGAAAATATTTTTTATTTTTATTTCACCTTTATTTAACCAGGTAGGCTAGTTGAGAACAAGTTCTCATTTACAACACGACCTGGCCAAGATAAAGCATAGCAGTGTGAATAGACAACACAGAGTTACACATGGAGTAAACAATTAAAAAGTCAATAACACAGTAGAAAAAAAGGGAGTCTATATACAATGTGTGCAAAAGGCATGAGGAGGTAGGCGAATAATTACAATATTGCAGATTAACACTGGATTGATAAATGATCATGTACAGGTAGAGATATTGGTGTGCAAAAGAGCAGAAAAGTAAATAAATAAAAACTGTGGGGATGAGGTAGGTGAAAATGGGTGGGCTATTTACCAATAGATTATGTACAGCTGCAGCGATCGGTTAGTTGCTCAGATAGCTGATGTTTGAAGTTGGTGAGGGAGATAAAGGTCTCCAACTTCAGCGATTTTTACAATTCGTTCCAGTCACAGGCAGCAGAGTACTGGAACGCAAAGGCGGCCGAATGAGGTGTTGGCTTTAGGGATGATCAGTGAGATACACCTGCTGGAGCGCGTGCTACGGATGGGTGTTGCCATCGTGACCAGTGAACTGAGATAAGGCGGAGCTTTACCTAGCATGGCCTTGTAGACGACCTGGAGCCAGTGGGTCTTGCGGACGAATATGTAGCGAGGGCCAGCCGACTAGAGCATACAAATCGCAGTGGTGGGTAGTATAAGGTGCTTTAGTGACAAAACGGATGGCACTGTGATAAACTGCATCCAGTTTGCTGAGAAGAGTGTTGGAAGCAATTTTGTAGATGCCATCGCCGAAGTCGAGCATTGGTAGGATAGTCAGTTTTACTAGGGTAAGCTTGGCAGCGTGAGTGAAGGAGGCTTTGTTACGGAATAGAAAGCCGACTCTTGATTTGATTTTCGATTGGAGATGTTTGATATGGGTCTGGAAGGAGAGTTTGCAGTCTAGCCAGACACCTAGGTACTTATAGGTGTCCACATATTCAAGGTCGGAACCATCCAGTGTGGTGATGCTAGTCAGGCATGTGGGTGCAGGCAGCGATCGGTTGAAAACCATGCATTTGGTTTTACTAGCGTTTAAGAGCAGTTGGAGGCCACGGAAGGAGTGTTGCCATGGCATTGAAGCTCGTTTGGAGGTTAGATAGCACAGTGTCCAATGACGGGCCGAAAGTATATAGAATCGCATCGGCAGCGTAGAGGTGGATCAGGGAATCGCCCGCAGCAAGAGCAACATCATTGATATATACAGAGAAAAGAGTCGGCCCGAGAATTGAACCCTGTGGCACCCCCATAGAGACTGCCAGAGGACCGGACAGCATGCCCTCAATTTGACACACTGAACTCTGTCTGCAAAGTAATTGGTGAACCAGGCAAGGCAGTCATCCGAAAAACCGGAGGCTACTGAGTCTGCCGATAAGAATGTGGTGATTGACAGAGTCGAAAGCCTTGGCAAGGTCGATGAAGACGGCTGCACAGTACTGTCTTTTATCGATGGCGGTTATGATGTCGTTTAGTACCTTGAGTGTGGCTGAGGTGCACCCGTGACCGGCTCGGAAACCAGATTGCATAGCGGAGAAGGTACGGTGGGATTCGAGATGGTCAGTGACCTGTTTGTTGACTTGGCTTTCGAAGACCTTAGATAGGCAAGGCAGAATGGATATAGGTCTGTAACAGTTTGGGTCCAGGGTGTCACCCCCTTTGAAGAGGGGATGACTGCGGCAGCTTTCCAATCCTTGGGGATCTCAGACGATATGAAAGAGGTTGAACAGGCTGGTAATAGGGGTTGCGACAATGGCGGCGGATAGTTTCAGAAATAGAGGGTCCAGATTGTCAAGCCCAGCTGATTTATACGGGTCCAGGTTTTGCAGCTCTTTCAGAACATCTGCTATCTGGATTTGGGTAAAGGAGAACCTGGAGAGGCTTGGGCGAGGAGCTGTGGGGGGCGGAGCTGTTGGTCGAGGTTGGAGTAGCCAGGCGGAAGGCATGGCCAGCCGTTGAGAAATGCTTGTTGAAGTTTTCAATAATCATGGATTTGTCGGTGGTGACCGTGTTCCTAGCCTCAGTGCAGTGGGCAGCTGGGAGGAGGTGCTCTTGTTCTCCATGGACTTCACAGTGTCCCAGAACTTTTTGGAGTTGGAGCTACAAGATGCAAACTTCTGCCTGAAGAAGCTGGCCTTAGCTTTCCTGACTGACTGCGTGTATTGGTTCCTGACTTCCCTGAACAGTTGCATATCGCGGGAATATGAAGTGATACTCATTGATGTGTTATGTTGGTAACTACAATGTTGTTGATCCATCCTCAGTTTTCTCCTATCACAGCCATTAAACTCTGTAACTGTTTTAAAGTCACGAAATGACCACATGGTGAAATCCTAAAGCGGTTTCTTCCTCTCTGGCAACAGAGTTAGGATGGACGCCTGTATCTTTGTAGTGACTGGGTGTATAGATACACCCTCCAAAGTGTAATTAATGACGTCACCATGCTCAAAGGGATATTCAATGCCTGCTTTTTGCCATAAACAGATTGAATACTTATTGACTCAAGACATTTGATCTGTCATTTGTAAAAAGAAACCTACATTTAATCAATTTTATATTCAGGCTGTAACACAACAAAATGTGGAAAAAGTCAAAGGGTTTGAATACTTTCTGAAGGCACTGTATATTTTATCCCAAATGGGATCCAAATCCAGGGGACATGTGCCCTCGGTTAATGGGCTTTAATGGAGCATGATGCCTATGCATTCGTGGACAGGATATAGGTCTATCCCCATCAATTTTCGGGAAGATCATGGGGCTTACCCAGTACTGATTACCACAGGCTGACTGTAGACAGAGGCTGCAGCTGAACCAGCCAACCAAGAGTCTCTCTCTCAACAGACACCTCCAGGGCCAGGGTCCTCATTTATAATGTTATGTACATTTCACACTCAATTTCTGCATATGCCATTTCTGAAAAGTCTGTGCACGTACAATAATATTGAGATGTATAAACGTGGCACAAGCCATACATTGCATGTTTCCCGTTATATATCAGGCCTGTCATAAAACTGTGTGCGCCCGAACGAGCATTAAAACTCTGCCTGGAAGACGCCTCCATTCACCTTTTATATTAACGTCCCTTATTTCCTGTATAATGTGGAACTATTGCCATTAGGCCACTGCATGCAAACGACATTGTTGTTCTATTTTTAGTTTATCAACAGATTATTGGGTTTATACTGTATGTCCTGCCTTGGTATAGGCTCTGAGATTAAATTGGTAATGATGTCGCGCTCCTATTGCACGTCAATACTGTAGCCTGCCCATACCGTCAATGATTATTTATGTATACAGGACTTACAAATGAGGCCCCAGGAACCAATGGTCTGAAGTGTGATTGCAACACAGGTTACACAGTGGTACCCAGTTACATAAGGACATTAGTAAATATAAACCCAATGCATTGGAGGTAGGGAGAGCAAGCTGCCCTGTGTGCCAGACCTGGGTTCAAATAGTATGTGTTCTTTGAGTGTTTGATTGAGTCTGTCTGGAGTGCCAGAGGTGTGGAGTTCACAGTTCTGGGACTATTTCATTGGTTCCATTACGCCAGGAAGCTCAATCAAGCCCAGGTAAAGTATTTCAAAAGCCATCCCATCTCTTCCTGGTTTGAGACAGGTTATTATTACAGTAGTCTATGATGAGCATAGTTTTATTGCAACAGCACAAGCGTTGCACACATTAAAATCCTAATCAATTAAGTCAATAGCATGTGCCATCCTCGGAGCTGAGGGGGCAGAATTACCTGCATTGTCTGGAAAGACAATCACTTTTAGATATGCTACAGTCTACACTTAAGCATTTGTAGACAATCACAATATTCTTCATATTGTTATAGTCAGTGGTGTAAAGTACTCAAGTAAAACTACTTTAAAGTTCTACTTAAGTAGTTCTTTAAGGTATCTGTACTTGGCTATTTATATTTTTGACTACTTTTACTTAACTACATTCATAAAGAAAATAATGTACATTTTACTCCTTGAACCCCAAAAGTACTCATTGCATTTTGTGTGCTTAGCAGGACAGAACAATTCCCACACTCATCAAAAGAACATCCCTGGTCATCCCTACTGCCCCTGATCTGGCAGACTCACTAAACACACATGCTTTGTTTGTAAATGTCTGTCTGTCTTGGAGTGTGACCCTGGTTATCCAGAAAAAAAGAAAATTATGCCTGTTTAATAATATAAGGAATTTGAAATAACTTATACTTTTAAGTATATTTGAGCAATTACATTTACTCTTCTTACGTAAGTATATTTATAACCAAATACTTTTAGACTTTAACTCAAGTAATATTTCATTGGGTGACTTTCACCTTTACTTGAGTCATTTTCTATTAAGTTATCTTTACTTTTACTCAAGTATGACAATTGGATACTTTTCCCACCTCTAGTTATTGCTAATATAATAAGCTAATATTATCAAACGTGTTCAAGCCGAGCTTGGACAAAAAGGGTGCTAAACAGAGGGACTTGGAAATCCAAAACAATTTACCCCAAGTAACCTCAACTTAGAAAAACCAGAACTGTAATGTTCTTTGAGGTTCATTAGGGACAAAATAAGGTAAGATTGTTTCTAATGAAAATCTGAGGGGGGAGGGGAACAGAGAGTAAATTTACATTTATATTTCGTAACTGTGTGCTGTTATATTTTGTGAGGCCTTTCAAAAATGTTTGTTCCCTACAGAAAGAGACAGAGACAGAGACAGAGAGAGTGCGAGAGGCCATATTGATTCTGAGGGCACCACATTGATTCTGTTATTTTCTTCCATCCATGCAGGTGGGATGTCATAGTCCGAGTTCCTTGGATATCTGAGAGACATTGAGGAACCAGTGGCACCATGGACTCCTGGGTGTTCCCCTCCGCGCTCCCCAACCTAACCGAAGAACCCCTGATGTACGACAGCTTTATTCTGGGCAACGAGTCAACGGAACCCAATGGTACCTATACGGGCGACAACACGTTCAACCAGACCAGCACCATGGTCATCACCTTCCTCTACTTCCTGGTGTGTGGTATCGGTCTCTGTGGCAACGCCCTTGTGATCTACGTCATCCTGCGCTACGCCAAGATGAAGACAGTCACGAATATTTACATCATGAATTTGGCAGTCGCAGATGTTCTGTTCATGTTGGGGTTACCGTTCATCGCCATTCAGCTGGCGCTGGTCCACTGGCCATTCGGTGCGGTGCTGTGCCGCGTGGTCATGACCGTGGACTCACTCAACCAGTTCACCTCCATCTTCTGCCTTATGGTCATGAGCATCGACCGCTACCTGGCCGTTGTGCACCCCATCCGGTCCACCAAGTGGCGCAAGCCACGTATGGCCAAGAGCATCAACCTGGCGGTGTGGGGGGTGTCACTCCTGGTCAACCTGCCTATCATAATCTACAGCGGTTTAATCACCAAGCACAACAGTTGCTTCTGTACCATCGTGTGGCCGGAGCCTGAGGAGGCCTACTACACCGCCTTCATGTTCTACACCTTCGTGCTGGGTTTCTTCCTCCCGCTCATGGTCATCTGCCTGTGTTACCTTCTCATCATCATCAAGGTCAGTCTCATGGTCATCTGCCTGTGTTACCTTCTCATCATCATCAGGTCCTCAAGGTCATCTGCCTGTGTTACCTTCTCATCATCATCATCAGTCTTTGTCATCTGCCTGTGTTACCTTCTCATCATCATCAAGGTCAGTCTCATGGTCATCTGCCTGTGTTACCTTCTCATCATCATCAGGTCAGTCTCATGGTCTGACTGTGTTACCTTCTCATCTCATGGTCATCTGCCTGTGTTACCTCTCATCATCATCAAGGTCAGTCTCATGGTCATCTGCCTGTGTTACCTTCTCATCATCATCAAGGTGCCTGTGTTACCTTCTCATCATCATCAAGGTCAGTCTCATGGTCATCTGCCTGTGTTACCTTCTCATCATCATCAAGGTCAGTCTCATGGTCATCTGACTGTGTTACCTTCTCATCATCATCAAGGTCAGTCTCATGGTCATCTGCCTGTGTTACCTTCTCATCATCATCAAGGTCAGTCTCATGGTCATCTGACTGTGTTACCCCTTCTCATCATCATCAAGGTCAGTCTCATGGTCATCTGCCTGTGTTACCTTCATCATCATCAAGGTCAGTCTCATGGTCATCTGCCTGTGTTACCTTCTCATCATCATCAAGGTCAGTCTCATGGTCATCTGACTGTGTTACCTTCTCATCATCATCAAGGTCAGTCTCATGGTCATCTGCCTGTGTTACCTTCTCATCATCATCAAGGTCAGTCTCATGGTCATCTGCCTGTGTTACCTTCTCATCATCGTCAAGGTCAGTCTCATGGTCATCTGACTGTGTTACCTTCTCATCATCATCAAGGTCAGTCTCATGGTCATCTGCCTGTGTTACCTGCTCATCATCATCAAGGTCAGTCTCATGGTCATCTGCCTGTGTTACCTTCTCATCATCATCAAGGTCAGTCTCATGGTCATCTGACTGTGTTACCTTCTCATCATCATCAAGGTCAGTCTCATGGTCACCTGCCAGCTCATCTCATGTAAGGTCAGTCTCATGGTCATCTGCCTGTGTTACCTGCTCATCATCATCAAGGTCAGTCTCATGGTCACCTGCCTGTGTTACCTGCTCATCATCATCAAGGTCAGTCTCATGGTCATCTGCCTGTGTTACCTTCTCATCATCATCAAGGTCAGTCTCATGGTCACCTGCCTGTGTTACCTGCTCATCATCATCAAAGGTCAGTCTCATGGTCATCTGCCTGTGTTACCTTCTCATCATCATCAAGGTCAGTCTCATGGTCATCTGACTGTGTTACCTTCTCATCATCATCAGGTCTGTCTCTGGTCACCTGCCTGTGTTACCTTCTCATCATCATCAAGGTCAGTCTCATGGTCAAGCTCATCATCATCAAGTCTCATGGTCATCTGCCTGTGTTACTTCTCATCATCATCAAGGTCAGTCTCATGGTCATCTGCCTGTGTTACCTTCTCATCATCATCATTAAGGTCATGGTCACCTGCCTGTGTTACCTCACCATCATCATTAAGGTCGTACTTGTTTTACATGTTCTGACACCACTACGGTGTCCATATTAGGACATAATCAGTGTCACCTCCTGAGACCAAGGCGGACCGACATAGATGAGACTGACTACTGCCATCTTTCTATACTTTTATTTTAATTTCATCCTGACCAAATTGTTGTGACTTATCGTTTGTTGTGACCTATCGTATGTTGTAATGGTAGCACAGTATGTCTACTTTAATCTATCCTTTTCTTCTTTTGTTTTTGCCTGTGCGGTGAAGTGCCTTGAAATGTAGCTATATTTACCTTTATTTTAAAGTGGGCTATACAGATCAAATCTATAATTATTACTACTTTTAAAGTGAAGTCCTCAGGGATCTGTGTCGGGTCTTCTAATATTGTTTTTTTTTAAAGATTACTATACAAATAAAATCTAGCGTTTTTTAGGTGAAGTCGTCAGGGATCCGTGTCGGGTCCACTAAGAGGAAGCGCTCGGAGAGGAAGGTAACCCGCATGGTGTCCATCGTGGTTGCCGTGTTCGTCTTCTGCTGGCTGCCCTTCTATGTCTTCAATGTGACGTCGGTGACAGGAACCATCTCCACCACGCCCTTCCTGAGAAGCACCTTTGCCTTCGTGGTGGTCCTGGGTTACGCTAACTCGTGTGCCAACCCCATCCTTTACGCGTTCCTGTCGGAGAACTTCAGAAGAGCTTCCAGAACGTTCTGTGTCGGAAGAAGGTGGGCGGGCTGGATGTGATTGAGCGCAGCGACAGCAAGCAGGACAAGTCACGCATGATGAATGACCCCACGGAGACTCAAAAGCACGCTGCTCAATGGAGACCTGCAGACCAGCATTTGAAGCTTGTTAAATCTAATGCATCCCTTATGTGTGATCTATACAGACATCTTTGATTTCACATCAACTCTCCCTCAACCTCACATGCTCATCACACACAAACAAATAAACTAACAAAACGCACACACACACACACACACACACACACACACACACACACACACACACACACACACACACACAGTTGTTTCTGCAGGTGGAATCGGTCATCCTGACCTGTTATCATACCCTATGAACAGCTCACATAGGGAGAGTGATTGTAGTTGATCTCATGGTGTGATATTTTGTAAGCATTTTCTTCTCCCAGTGGACGAGATGAAAACAATGCCAATGGAACCAAGCCCTCATGGTGTCTGCTCCTCAACGGCTGTTAACATGTTCTTTATGTCTCATAGCTCTGTTTATCAACTCTTTCTTTACTTTCTCAAAAGACATACAATGACACGACATTGGGTTTTCCTGGTCGTAAAACCCATACATTGTGATATCTTCATAAAGGAGAGAATACAAACTGTAGTTGTGACTGCTCTCTGGTGTTTGGGTGGAAAGCTGAAGATGTGTACTGAGTGTATTGACACTGGTGGACAGTGACAGGATCATGTGAGGACCAGAACAGGGTTGTGTTCATTAGGCCCCAAACGGAAGAAAAGGGACTGAAACCGGGAAGTGCTACCTGAAATTGTCTAATAAGAAACATGCGTTTTCCGCTGCAGAGCATTTTGACATGTCCCAGACTGTTACCTACGGTTACTGATTGACAGCAGACGAGACTTAACCATGGAGAACAAGGATTCCCCTGCACATATGTTTACACTAGCAGGGTGAACCACCACCTCAGTCTTTGTCACATTGTCCTGTAGCCAAGATAAATACCAGACTAGGACGTAGGAAGCATGCCAAAGTGAGACTAGGACTATAGCAGACTCACTGTGTGCATATTGTCTGTTTACAAAGATTGTGTCCAAAATGGTGGGCAGAATGTGGAATTAGTAACATGCCTCTATTCTTAGATACTGTATTACTTAACACAACAGTGAGCAGCAGGCCACATCACCTCTGGATCACTACATCAAGGTGTAGTTTGGTTATCTAATGACTTACTACAGAGAGAGGAGGAACAGTAGTGATACTGGGACTATTTTGACATGACATAAAAACACATGATATCCCACATGGTTAATTTGCTGGCACAAGTCCTGCTGAGACTTATACTGTCCAAATATGGACTCCGTAAAGTCAGTTTAACATTATGGTTGACCTTAGTGGGTTTTTTAAGCTCAGAAAGACACATATTTGCTGTGGAATAAATATATATGAATATATATATTAATAAATATTCATCATATTCGTCATGGACCTACAGCGCACAGCTGAACAGAGTTACAGAGTTGGAATCACATGACCTAATGATGACTGTATGAAGTCCCCCGATAACTATGAATGCACCCTTACTATGTAATTGAACAGTTTCTGTGTGTGTGTGTGTGTGTGTGTGTGTGTGTGTGTGTAGTGTACACAGTGTTTTATTTGATACAGTATTCAGTCCAAGGCCATGATTAGTAGAAGTGTAGAAATGAGTAGATATTGTACCCAGTATGGGTACCAGGTGACCTCACCAGGGAAAAACTCAGAATTTAAAATTATAATTCTAGCCCAGAGTGTTTCTTGGTCGGGTTATTATTATTATAGCCCAGTGTTTCTTGGTCAGGTCACATGACCAGTAAGGATGCAGAGTCCTACTACAGAGATGAATGCTGACATTTTGTTATATTGACGGTATTAGCATGGCATCGACCAAGGCTAATCACTAACCAAACTGCTGCTAGACTGTATACTCCAATGTGTGCTGTAATTGTCAAGTCAACATTGTCATGTCGTGGTTGAGAATCATTTAATTCATGTTTCATCCAAGCTGAATAGAACTGTTTGATAGTTTAGATAGCAAAGACAATGCATTTTTCCATCCTATTGTCCAGTCCTTTTTGAAACCATCTCATGTCACGTTTCACCTCATTTATAAATTGTTGCTATTGCTGTTATGTTGCAGTTACAGAATAATGTCCAAGAAAGACCAGTCTTTGCTTCAGCAGGTATAGAATACTGTAGTGGTCTTCTTTGCTGTAAATTAAGCAGTGCTAATCTGTTTCTCCATCAAGCATCATTTCTTCAAAGCCCAAAGAACAAATCCACAGTCCGATCAGTTACAATTCAAAATGACAGTCGTCAGAAACACTGCAGGTCTACAAACACTGATAAATCTCTACCGCATCGTGGATTCATTATTTGAAATAGTTACCTTTAGTTTGGCAGCTGTTTGACCTGCATCTGACCCACATTTTATAGCTGGTCTTCAGGCTTGCCGAGTCATGTTGTGTTTGAGATGCTGAGCTCATCACAGGCTACCCAGGCCCAGGGCAGGACAATCACCAACCTATCCCACACTGCCTGACAGGTCAGCTCTGGCACACTGGCATATGGACCATTACCACTGGGCACACACTAGTTCAATCGTTCAATTGTTTCCACGTCATTTCAACGTGGAATAGACGTTGAATTGACCTCCGTTCCCAGTGTGCCCTCGCTTTGGGAGGTCAGAGGTCACGCTGAGGCCTCCAGTCTGAGTGATGTGACTTTGAGAAGGGCTAGAAAACATTGTATCCCTCTACAGGGGTGCAGCAGTGTTAATTCTACTCCCTAAATCTCACAGGTATAACCTGTGGATGGATCTATGCCTATATGGTAGTGTGTACTATACTGTAGATCTAGCTAGAACAGTCAGTACAAAGCCTTCTCCTCTTCCATAAAGGTTCACCTGACCCATAGTGCCATTGATGCCATTCCCTTTGTTCCGTTCCAACCATGATTATGAGCCATTCTCCCCTCAGCAGCCTCCTATGATATAAACTATTGGATTGTCTTTACATTTTGAATACCATCACATTTTATTTGCAATTGACAGAGCAGTGGTTCCCAATACTGTTCCGTGTGAATGAGAGCACAGGCTCCATAATCAGGCTTCTACCTCCATTGAGTGGCCGCTGTATCTTTGCTTTGTGAAAAACCTTTTCAGAGCTTTTTTGACTAATAAAAAAACTGACCATGGCCTTATCGTTTCTTTTACATTTCTCATGCTTATTACACTTCATTTGAGATTACAATATTACATGCTGTTGTTTGTTTACAACCTGCAGTGGGTAATATGTTAGGATAACAGCACATTTTCATCCAACCATGGCACCCTGGCTTGGCTACATTGTCTGTAGACCTTACAGAATGGGGACCATGACTACACATCCTACAAGTGCTGACGTAAATTGATATGTTATTAGCTATACAAAGTTTCAGGCTGTTGTAGAACTGTTGCAAATAGCGAGCCAACATGGTTATTGTGATATAAAGGGCAACTCTATAGCCTCCATTCACCATGTGTCCATTACTACTAATATTCTCAGTAGATAGAAGTTGCTGGCTGCTATGGATGATGATGGTTGATTATCTTACGGTGACCACACTAGGACAGGCCCCTGTCACACTAGGACAGGCCCCTATCCACACTAGGACAGGCCCCTGTCCACACTAGGACACTCCCTGTCCACACTAGGACACTCCCCTGTCCACACTAGGACACTCCCTGTCCACACTAGGACACTCCCCTGTCCACACTAGGACACTCCCCTGTCCACCGAGGACAGGCCCCTGTCCCACGAGGACAGGCCCCTGTCCACACGAGGACAGGCCCCTGTCCACACGAGGACACGCCCTGTCCACATTAGGACACGCCCTGTCCACACATTAGGACACGCCCTGTCTAGGACATGCCCTGTCCACATTAGGACACGCCCTGTCCACACTAGGACACGCCCCTGTCCACACTAGGACATTCTCCTGTCCATACTAGGACATGCTCCTGCCCATATTAGGACATGCTCCTGTCCACACTAGGACAGCTTCCTAATAGGACAATGTATCACCTACCCTCAAGCATTACCACCAAGGGAGACAAGATCTGACCCTGTATCAGTGGTTAGGGACAACTTCTACCCACTCCACTCTTCTCAACTGGAGTCTGTTGCTGAATGGTTTAATTTGTTTGCCTCTGTACAAGGAATTAGTATTGCTCAGGGGCATTCTCTCTCTCTCCGATTCCATTCTGACATTATGTAATGTTTTTGTACAAAATATATAGTTAGCATTGTTAATATTATTGCTGTTCCTTAGAAATATTGTTCCTTTGTTTGCTCATAAAAATATTGCAGTGGCATGTGTGCGTGTGCTTCTTCATGAAAAGCTTGAGAGTTGATCTCCTTACCACATTGTCCATCATAATGATGTACACAGTAAGCCTAAATCCTGACTTTAATAAGTGTAAGAGATTCGAGAATTGATTAATAATCCCGAAATCCAAAAACAGAATACATTTAGTCACGTCACGTCCCTATCAGGGCCCAGGAACATTCAGTGAAACACTGGCCCTCTGTGGTGAAAATACACTACTACATGAAACAGTGACTAGATTCTCCATGGTGTCTTTTCCTACTCAGGCCTGTGATTTCTGAATCGACAGTGGAGGAGCTGAGGTGAGGACCGCTCATAATAAATGGCCGGAACGGAGCAAATGGAATGGCATCATACACATTGAAACCATGTGCTTGATGTGACACCATTCCACTGATTCCGCCCCAGTCATTACCATGAGCCGGTCCTCCCCACAGAGACATAACCAGATAATTCCATACCTTACCAAGGCCTGTACTCCTGTCTTCCATCATCTAATAATGATAGGGAAACAGTCACTTCTGGAAAGTCTAGGGGCGGTTTCCTTCACACACTTGTCTTGGACTAAAAAAAACAACTCAATGGACAATGTACACAAAAGTAATCCATCAAGTGACTTTAGTTCCACACCAGTCCATCCAGTATCCATGCAGGAGCACAGCAAACAACCATCTCTCTCATCCCCACATGGCATCCTTAAGTCCTGAACCAAAGAGTGTAGGTTAGCAACAGCCTTCCTCCAAACTAAAATTGCCCCGGTAGCACTGACAGTATAGCTAGCTACTGCAGTAGAAGTGCAGTCAAATCTCTACTCTTGCAATATGCAGTCTACAGACATACATTAAAAGGATTTCCAGGAAAGGTGAATGGTGTCCCATTTATTAATATAGAACTATTGTAGTCATGTTGTACTATATACCTGTGAGACCACAGAGCAGCCTCAGCCAATCACCACCCAAACAGTGAAAACCTCACCGAAACAATGGAAACATACAGTCGTGGCCAAAAGTTTGAGAATGACACAAATATAAATTTTCACAAAGTCTGCTGCCTCAGCTTGTATGATGGCAATTTGCATATACTCCAGAATGTTATGAAGAGTGATCAGATGAATTTCAAAGTCCCTCTTTACCATGCAAATGAACTGAATCCCCCAAAAACATTTACACTGCATTTCAGCCCTGCCACAAAAGGACCAGCTGACATCATGTCAGTGATTCTCTCGTTAACACAGGTGTGAGAATTGACGAGGACAAGGCTGGAGATCACTCTGCTGATTGAGGTTGAATAACAGAATGGAAGCTTCAAAAGGAGGGTGGTGCTTGGAATCATTGTTCTTCCTCTGTCAACCATGGTTTCCTGCAAGGAAACAAGTGCCGTCGTCATTGCTTTGCACAAAGGGCTTCACAGGTGATATTGCCAATATTGCTGCCAGTAAGATTGCACCTAAATCAACCATTTATCGGATCATCAAGAACTTCAAGGAGAGCGGTTCAATTGTTGAAGGCAGTGAAGCAAAAGGACCGTCTCCTAAAGTTGATTCAGCTGCGGGATCGGGGCCACCAGTACAGAGCTCAGGAATGGCAGCAGGCAGGTGCGAGTGCATCTGCACGCACAGTGAGGAAAGACTTTTGGAGGATGGCTTGGTGTCAAGAAAGGCAGCAAAGCCACTTCTAATATTCTGCATAAGGTACAGGGATTGGACTGCTGGGGACTGGTGTGAAGTTATTTTATCTGATGAATCCCCTCGTGATTGTTTGGGGCATCCGGAAAAAGCTTGTCCGGAGAAGACAAGGTGAGCACTACCATCAGCCCTGTGTCATGCCACCAGTACAGCATCCTGAGACCACTTTCGTGTGTGGGGTTGCTTCTCAGCCAGGGAGTGGGCTCACTCACAATTTTGCCTAAGAACACAGCCATGAATAAAGAATGGTACCAACACATCCTCCGAGAGCAACTTCTCCCAACCATCCAGGAACAGTTTGGTGACAAACAATGCCTTTTCCAGCATGATGGAGCACCTTGCCATAAGGCAAAAGTGATAACTAAGTGGCTCGGGGAACAAAACATCAACATTTTGGGTGCATGGCCACAAAACTCCCCAGACCTTAATCCCATTGAGAACTTGTGGTCAATCCTCAAAGTGGTGGGTGGACAAACAAAAACCCACACATGCTGACAAACTCCAAGCATTGATTATGCAAGAATGGGCTGCCATCAGTCAGGATGTCGTCCAGAAGTTAATTGACAGCATGCCAGGACGGATTGCAGAGGTCTTGAAAAATAATTATAACTTCATGTAATTGTCAATAAATGCCTTTGACACTTATGAAATGTAACATCTGACAAACATATCCAAAGACACTGAGGCAGCAGACTTTGTGAAAATTAATATTTGTGTTATTCTCAAAACCTTGGGCTACGACTGTAGACACAAGAGTGGGAGTGGTCAATTCTTAGGCTGCAGGACCTGAGAATGAAGTAAGGCATAATATGCCATCTAAACTGACATTTCCTAAAGCTACCATGAGGTTATCGACTCCACTAGGATGTATTGGAACGAGTCTAACTACTATGGAAGGCTTCAGGCAAACAGAGTGACACAGCAAGAGAAACAAGTTAGTAAGCATCATGCATCAAAAGAGCTTGAACGGGATCTTAAGCACATACACATTCGATAACATACGAAATGGATGACGTACACAACTGTGCTCACGGAGGATCTCTAACCACTAGGCTCCCTGCCGCCCCAAACTACACTATAGAGGGCTTCAGGGAAACTAGTATCCACATCTGTGGCAGGCAGTTCTCAATCTTCTGTCTCTGTGTTGGTGGTTTACCAACAGGGATGTATTCAGTGACGGGAAACACTGAGCTTTAAAGATTGAATAGCTGACATCATTTCCTATTCTTTCTATCGGACATTCATTTCTACTAAATGCATTTCTATCCAAACGCTGTCATTCAACACCACGAAACTGCACACTGCACTAGAGAAAAGATGGAATAGATTTGAAACGGCAGAAATCAGGCAATGGAGACAGAGTATGTTCTAATTAAAGAGAAAAAAGGACCACATGAGTTTTTTGAGTTTAATCACTAAACGGACAATGTCTCTCCTCTCACCTTCTTACACTTTAGGGCTGCGTTCCTGATTGACCTCTGGGTGGCGCTCTTCTCATCGGAAGCCTTGGTGATGCGACCATTTAAATGTGTGATTTCTCTGTTCTTCAACCATCTTTTCTGACTCAGGGTTCAATAATGGACTATCTGTACCAGACCTGAGGATAGATATGTTTTATTTATTTGTATTGTTTGTTTGTTTCCCGAGCAGCTGGACCAGACCCAAAGTGTTGCGGTATCAATGTGGTATACATTTTCCCACATTTCTTTTTAAAACTTTACATACACAGTGATATTCAAACATAAAATACCCAACAACACATTTGTGTTCTTTCTTTTTAGACTCAGAATTCAGACAGCATACCGATAGGATAGTGCACTGTGTTACTGCACTGCAGAGGCAACCTACCACAAGACACATTGGGTCGTCAGGGAACGCAATGGATAACGTTTTAAAACGTTTTGCCACGGAACATTTAAATTAGCGTTTCTCATTGGACAAGCCCAAGCAGTCCCTCCCCGTTTGTGAGTTCTCTATTTGTTGCCTAATGAACACAACCTTGGTCTAAACAAGCCACATGTGGTTGTTGTTGTGGATATTAAGAGAACACTGATGGATTCAAAGCTGGAGAGTGTGCAGCAAACAAACAGCGCCACCGTGTACGTGCAATCCTTCATCATCGCCATTTATCCCCCCCAACAACAGTACAAAAATCAGTCAACGGAGTCTTGTAACAGAAGAGGTGTAGGCGTCGAGGTATTATTGCCCAAGGCGACATTAAGACAGAGACGGACATGCGTCCAAAATGGCACACTATTCCCTATGTAGTGCACAACTATTGGACAGAATTAAAAAGTAGTGCACTATATAGGGAATAGTGAGCCATTTCAGTTTTGCCCTAGACCTGCAAAGCTGTGTTGCAGGAGGCTTACGTTAGCACATCGCTTTAGTTGACAGACTCTAGAGGTCTGTGTTTGAAATGGCCCACTATTCCCTAGAGAACTACATTTGTCTCTGCAGTATATGGGGAATAGCAAGCGATTTGCCCCAGGTATCCACCCTACTGTGTTGCAGAGGTCTTCTAAAAAGACCCACAGCAGTCCGATAGCCATGGCCTGGTCCCAGATCTGTTTGTGATGGCTTGCCAGCTACTATAAGAGTTTTAGCAAGACAGCACAAACAGATCTGGGACAAGCTACAGAGAATACATTGCCTCTACTTCATAATGCCACAAGAAACCTATAGCTCAAAAATGTCAACAGCCAAAAGTGAGCCAATTTAAATCAACACCATCATTATATACCCAACAACACTTTCCACGATAAAGAATCCTACATGGAAATAACGTCTTCTGAAGGTCCCATGACAGCAAGGAAGGGACATTACTGCACCGCAACAAAACACAACGATGAGATTAACGTGGACACTGGAAAGAAATGGTACACAAACTATTTCAATGAGCGAGTCGCTAAATTAAAAAATAGATATTCCCTCAACCAAAATGAAACAAGAAAATAAATCAACAAAAAAATAGTTTGAACATGGAATACGTTCAGTTTGCTCCAAGTCCATTTTTCATGTTTGGCTGAGTTTACCAGGAAACTAGCAAGGATGGCGTCTCGTGCTCTCAGTTCTCTCACTTTTCCTCTTTAAAAAAATAGATGTACTAGAGGATCATACAGCATATTCCAGAACTAAATTCAAATGATAAGAATCATAACTAGATCTTGTTTGCTATTTTATTTTAAATAATACCATACTTTGTTCTGTTGTTGAAGTATATATTTTTTGCATTCAGTTGTGTATGCATATGAAGACTGTGGACAGTCTCCTCCCATCGTCACTGTATGGTAAATGCTTTTCAGTGGAAACGAGAGCACCATGAGGAAAGAAACAAGAATTCACAAATCAATACTGTAGTTTTGGGGGTTTGAGTCCCACTGTGCCCTCTTCCCTCGAGTTCCTCTCCACAGAACTGTCAATCACTCTCGACAAGGCTCCGCCCCAACGTCAGAAAAGGGGCGGAGTGAGGGAGAAGAGAGAGGGCTCCTTCACACTCACTCATCTCCATTTTTCTCATTCTCTTTCTCCATTCAGTTGTGTCAAGTAGATGCCGGGAGCTCAGTGCTGTTTTTGAACAAGTTTTGCATGATTTTTCACTATTAGTCATTGTTTATGTTAGACTGTCACCCCTGTCTAGGGGGGTAGTAGTAACTGGTATAGTCAGTTTCAGGTAGGTTTGTGTGTTCGTGTTTTATCGTCCTCTGTTCCACAGTCATTGGTTGGTTCCTCATCTCTTTGAGCGTTGGATTGGTTGGTTCTCCGCAGAGTCAGCGGTCTACAAGGTAAGGCTACTCATACTCCAGGAACTGCTTGTGATAGAACAGCAGATACCTGAGGGGAAAGGAAAAGAGCTATTAGACTTACATGTGATTAGTAGTAGACGTAGTAGTAGTAACAGTAGTAGTAGTAGTAGTAACGGATTAATAGTTAGATTAAATGTTAGATTAAAAGTGAATTATTATTAAAGTAGTAGCAGTTAGTAGTAGTAAGTAGTAGTAAAGGGAAATAGTTAGATTAAAAGTGTAGTAGTAGTAGCAGCAGTAGTAAAGGGAAATAGTTAGATTAAAAGTGAATATTATTATAGTAGTAGTAGTAGCAGCAGTAGTAAAGGGAAATAGTTAGATTAAAAGTGAATATTATTATTATTAGTAGTAGTAGCAGCAGTAGTAAAGGGAAATAGTTAGATTAAAAGTGAATATTATTATTATTAGTAGTAGAAGCAGCAGTAGTAAAGGGAAATAGTTAGATTAAATGTGAATATTATTATTATTAGTAGTTGTAGCAGCAGTAGTAAAGGGAAATAGATTAAAAGTGAATTATTATTATTACTAGTAGTAGTAGTAGTAGTAGTAAGGGAAATAGTTAGATTAAAAGTATTAGTAGTAGTAGTAGTAGTAGTAAAGGGAAATAGTTAGATTAAAAGTGAAAATTATTATTATTAGTAGTAGTAGCAGTAGTAAAAGGGAAATAGATTAAAAGTGAATATTATTATTACTAGTAGTAGTAAAGGGAAATAGTTAGATTAAATGTGAATATTATTATTATTAGTAGTAGTAGAAGCAGCAGCAGCAGTAAAGGGAAATAGTTAGATTAAATGTGAATATTATTATTATTAGTAGTAGTAGTAGCAGCAGTAGTAGTAGTAGTAGTAGCAGTAGTAGTAGTAGTAGTAAAGGGAAATAGTTAGATTAAAAGTGAATATTATTAGTAGTAGTAGTAGTAGCAGCAGCAGCAGTAGTAAAGGGAAATAGTTAGATTAAAAGTGAATATTACTATTATTAGTAGTAGAAGCAGCAGTAGTAAAGGGAAATAGTTAGATTAAATGTGAATATTATTATTATTATTATTATTATTAGTAGCAGCAGTAGTAGTAGTAGTAGTAGCAGTAGTAGTAGTAGTAAAGGGAAATAGTTAGATTAAAAGTGAATATTATTATTATTAGTAGTAGTAGCAGTAGTAGTAAAGGGAAATAGTTAGATTAAAAGTGAATATTATTATTATTAGTAGTAGTAGCAGTAGTAGTAGTAGTAAAGGGAAATAGTTAGATTAAAAGTGAATATTATTATTATTAGTAGTAGTAGCAGTAGTAGTAAAGGGAAATAGTTAGATTAAAAGTGAATATTATTATTATTAGTAGTAGTAGTAGTAGTAGTAGCAGCAGTAGTAAAGGGAAATAGTTAGATTAAATGTGAATATTATTATTATT
>NW_027010296.1:0-33473 GCF_036934945.1 Oncorhynchus masou masou
CTCTGACAAGACACTAGTCCCCAACCTGTATTCACTAAGGTATCTCTGCCAAGACACTAGTCCCAACCTGTATTCACTAAGGCATCTCTGCCATGAAAAGGGTCCCCAGTATGCCAGAAAGATAAGATTGGTGGTCTCTTTTCATTGTTCTGACACGTCTCTTACTGTTAACTGATGTGTAAACCTGTCCACCACACCATATAAAACCATTCTGAACACACCTGAGTCCAATAACATGGCTTGGAAACCTCTTGTTGTGGAGGGGTCAAAGTAAAACCAGTCACCTCTGCTCACACTAATTGGCTATTAACGCTGTTTAACAAACCTTTAAGTTTTACACTAATCTGCAAATGAACAGACCACAAGTGGAAGATACACAAGCCTGTGTTGGTGCTATGGAAAATGAGCGAGTGTTTCTTGCTTGATGATGTCAACAGCCTGAATAACTTTTATCAGGCAAAGGCCTGTACACCCCACGATGTCAGAACATATTTAATCTTCATTTAAAACAAGTGTACATTTATCTAAATCAATCTTGTGTGAAGGAGCCTTATGTAACATTATTGTTGAAACAGTATTTCCAATATATACTGTACAGTGCATTCGGAAAGTATTCAGACCCCTTAACTTTTTCCACATTTTGTTACGTTACAGCCTTATACTAAAATGTATTCAATCATTTTTCCCCCTCATCAATCTACACACAATACCCCATAATGACAAAGCAAAAACATGTATTTAGACATTTTTGCAAATGTATTAAAAATAAAATACAGAAAAATCTCCTTATCTGCAGATCCACACAAGCTTTGTCAGGTTGGATGGGGAGCATCGCTGCACAGCTATTTTCAGGTCCTCTAGAGATGTTTGTTTGGGTTCATGTCTGGGCTCTGGGTGGCACACTCAACGACATTCAGAGATGTGTCCCGAAACCACTCCTGTGTTGTCTTGGCTGGGTTTAATTTATTTAATTTTATTTAACCTTTATTTAACTGTGTACTTAGGGTCATTGTACTGTTGGAAGGTGAACCTTCACCCCAGTCTGATGTCCTGAGCTCTCTGGAGCGCATCATGGATCTCTCTTCACTTTGCCACATTCCGCTTTCCTTCAATCCTGACTAGTCTCCCTGTCCCTGCCCGCTGAAAACATCCCCACAGCATGAACCTGCCACCACCATGCTTCACCGTAAGTTTCCTCCAGACGTGACACTTGGCATTCAGGTCAAACACTACAACCTTTGTTTCATCAGAGCAGAGAATCTTTTTTAATCATGGTCTGAGAGTCCTTTAGGTGCCTTTTGGCAAAATCCAAGTGGGCTGTCATGTGACTTCCATCTGGCCACTCTACCATGAAGGCCTGATTGGTGGAGTGCTGCAGAGATAGTTGTACTCTGAAGCTGTGTTAGAATGACTATTGGGTTCTTGGTCACCTCCCTGACCAAGGCCCTTCTCCCTGACCCAGGCCCTTCTCCTCCGATTGCTCTAGGACAAGCCTTTGTTGTTCCAAACTTCTTCCATTTATGAATGCTGCAGACATTTTTTGGTAACCTTCCCCAAATCTGTGCCTCGACACAATCCTGTCTCAGAACTCGACGAACAATCCCTTTAACCTCATGGCTTGGATCTTGCTCTGACATGTTCTGTCAACTCCCGAGTGGTGCAGTGGTCTAAGGCACTGTATCTCAGTGCAAGAGGAGTCACTACAGTACCTGGTTCAAATCCAGACTGCATCACATCCGGCTGTGATTGGGAGTCCCATAAGGCGGTGCACAATTGGCCCAGCTTCGCCAGGTTAGGCCATCATTGTCAACAATAATTGTTTTTTAACTGACTTGCCAAGTTAAATAAAGGTTAAAAAAAATATGCAAATAATAATAATTTCCAATCAATTGAATTTACCACAGGTGGACTCCAATCAAGTTGTAGAAACATCAAGGATGATCGATGGAAACAGGATGCACCTGGGCTCAATTTCAAGTCTCATAGCAAGGGTCTGAGTACTTAAGTAAAAAAGGTATTTCTGTTTTTTTAATACATACATGCAAATATTTCTAAAACCTGTTTTTGCTTTGTCAAGATGGGGTATTGTGTGTAGATTGCTGATGAAACATGTTTTTAAATTCATTTTAGAATAAGACTAACGTAACAAAATGTGGAAAACGTGAAGTGGTCTGAAAACCTCCCGAATGCCCTGTACATATAGATGTACTGTATTATGGATTTCTTTACCCTCTTCAATAGGTGCCCTTCGTTTCGAGAAAGACTTACCACTGTAATTGCTGCCAATGTTAATTCTACAAAGTTTTGACTCGAGGTGTGAATACATATGTAAATTAGATATTTCTGTAAAAATGTACAACTATTTCTGAAAACATGTTTTCACTTTGTCATTATGGGTTATTAAATGCAGATCGGACTTTTTTATTTTGTCAATGTTGAATTCAGACTGTAACACGAGACAATGTGGGGTAGGAATACTTTCTGAAGGCACGAAGCATGTAGTCTGTTCCATAGGTCTCTATCCCTGTCATCATAGGGGGCCCTAGCTGGATACACATGGCTGGGTGTAGTCCCGTGCTGTAGATAATTCCCAATGTGCTGTGTAACAGTGTACTGGTAGACCTGTGAGGAAACTGCTCTCCAGAGGCCCAGCTGCGGGTGGCAGCGTCGGTGCCTGCAACGTGGAGGCCTGCAGGCTAACATGCCCCATTAGCCTGTGTCTCCGCACCCCGCTGTAACGTCTGCTCCAGTCTAAATACCTGCAACTCCTCTGCCTGTGGCCCCCTTGACGCTTTATTTTTTTACATAAAAATATATATATACTCTCAATATCGAGAAAAAACATACCATGTCCGAGCCAAAATAATGTGTTCAATGTGTTTTCTTTTTCGTAGAAGGGTTTATTTTTAGGAGTATGTGACGCACGTCAGGGCCTTGCAGGTATTTCTCTCTGTCAACACGACTGTCTCCATCTTGAACTTGGTTCTGGGAAGAGAGGGAGCAGTATAGGTTGCATTGAGAGGCTTCTCAGTTTGAAGATTGAGGAAGCTGGCTGAGAGACAAGCCTGGTATTTTTCATTAGTGCATCTCACAAATCTGTCGTACTGTACTGGTGGTGGCTACAAATGAAGTATCCTGTTTCTCTCCCTCTACTAATATTAGACTGTAATGATCCAAGTTAGCTAAACGTTTTTCCTAATGTAGTTGGAGTGTTTTCTTATTTCATTTTCCATGTATGAGGTGATATATCAAGAACATGCTAGTGTGGATGCTATGGAACAGTAACATACAATAGAAGCTTACATTGGTTTTCTTGGATTTCCACAATGAGTTTTAGTGATATTAGGACACTGAGAAGGAGTGGTCATAATGTTGCCATTGAGTTTAGACATTCCTTCAGGTAAGGTTAATCCTTGGTGTCAAAACTCAGGGGATCCAGCATGGTTCCTACATTTCCCAGACCGAGGACTGGGGTCAATTCCATTCAATTCAATCAATTCAGGAATAAACAGATTCCCAATTTTCCTCACTCGTCCTTGCCTTCAAATGAAATGGAATTTGATAGGGCTGTGGTCAAATTACCACTGGACTAACTAGAGCATACTGCCTGCTAAGTAGAGCACACTGCCTTAACTAGAGCATACTGCCTGCTTCACTGCCTGCTAACAAGAACATTCTGCCTGCTTAGACATTGCCTGCTTCATAGGTAGAACATAGCCTGTAAGTAGCCAAAACATGCCTCCCTAGAGTTTGTCAACTGCTAACTAGAACATACTGCCTGCTAACTAGAACATACTGCCTGCTAAGTAGAACAGCTAACTAGGTCCTGCCTAGAACAACTGCCTGCTAACTAGAACTACTGTCTGCTCTAGAACATATTAACTGCTAACTAGAACATACTCTGCTAACTAGAACATACTACCTGCTAAGTGGCCTGCTAACGTAGAACAGGGCTGTTCCAATAGGTTGCTGCTAACTAGAACCTACCCTCTAACCACTGCCCACTAACTAGAACATACTGCCTGCTAATTGTAACTAGAACATACTGCCTGCAATCTAGAACACACGTCCTGCTAACTAGAACATACTGCCTGCTAACTAGAGCAACTGCCTGCTAACTAGAACATACTGCCTGCTAACTAGAACATACTGCTAACTTCATTGCTACTGACATAGAACATACTGCCTGCTAACTAGAACATACTGCCTGCTAACTAGAGCATACTGCCTGCTAACTAGAACATACTGCCTGTAGAACATACTGCCTGCTAACTAGAACATACTGCCTGCTAACTAGAACATACTGCCTGCTAACTAGAACATACTGCCTGCTAGAACATAGAACATAGAACATACTGCCTGCAAACTAACTAGAGAACATACTGCCTGATAACTAACATACTGCCTGCTAAGAACATACTGCCTAACTAGAACAACTGCCTGATAACTAGAACATACTGCCTGCTAACTAGAACATAGACTTGAACATACACTGAACCTGCCTGCAACTAGAACATACTGCCTGCTAACTAGAGCATACTGCCTTCTAACTAGAACATACTGCCTGCTAACTAGAACATATTGTCTGCTAACTAGAACATACTGCCTGCTAACTAGAACATACTGCCTGCTAACTAGAACATACTGCCTGCTAACTCTAACTAGAACATACTGCCTGCTAACTGAACTGTAACTAGAACATACTTTATTTAATGAAGAACTGCCTTAAACAAAACCTGCTATATAACTAGAACACTTGGCTGCTAATGGTTCCCAATCAGAACATTGCCCTGAGCTAACTAGAACATATTAACTGCTACAAACACTGAACATACTGCCTAACCAAAATATAAAGAAAACATACCATGACAGAACATACTGTCTGCTAACTAGAACTAGAACATATTAACTGCTAACTAGAACATAGAACATACTGCCTGCTAACAAGAACATACTGCCTGCTAACTAGAGCATAGTAGATACATACTGTCCTGAACTAACTAGAACATACTGCCTGCTAAGTAGAACATAGAACATACTGTCTGCCTAGAACATACTGCCTGCTAAGTAGAACATACTGCCTGCTAACTAGAACTACTGCCATAGCTAACTAGAACATATACTGCCTGCTAAGTAGAACATATTAACCTGCTAACTAGAACATACTGCCTGCTAACTAGAACATACTGCCTGTAGAACATACTCTCCCACATAGAACATACTGCCTGCTAACTAGAACAACTAGAACATACTGCCTGCTAACTAGAACTAGAACATACTGCCTGCCTGCTAACTAGAACATACTGCCTGCTAACTAGAACATACTGCCTGCTAACTAGAACATACTGCCTGCTAACTAGAACATACTGCCTGCTAACTAGAACATACTGCCTGCTAACTAGAACATACTAGAACCTGCTAACTAGAACATACTGCCTGCTAACTAGAACATACTGCCTGCTAACTAGAACATACTGCCTGCTAACTAGAACATACTGCCTGCTAACTAGAACATACTGCCTGCTAACTAGAACATACTGCCTGCTAACTAGAACATACTGCCTGCTAACTAGAACATACTGCCTGCTAACTTGAACATAGAACATACTGCCTGCTAACTAACTTGAACATACTGCCTGCTAACTAGAACATACTGCCTGATAACTAGAACATACTGCCTGCTAACTTGAACATACTGTGCCTGCTAACTAGAACATACTGCCTGCTAACTAGAACATACTGCCTGCTAACTAGAACATACTGCCTGCTAACTAGAACATACTAGAACATACTGCCTGCTAACTAGAACATACTGCCTGCTAACTAGAACATACTGCCTGCTAACTAGAACATACTGCCTGCTAACTAGAACATACTGTCCTGCTAACTAGAACATACTGCCTGCTAACTAGAACATACTGCCTTGCTAACTAGAACATACTGCTAACTAGAACATACTGCCTGCTAACTAGAACATACTGCCTGCTAACTTGAACATACTGCTTAGAACATACTGCTAACTAGAACATACTGCCTGCAAACATACATTAGAACTAGAACATATTAGAACATACTGCCTTTATTTAATGCTAAAGAACATACTGCCTGCTTAGAAAACAAAACGACTAGAACACATTCTTCTTTATTTAATGAAGACGATAGACTATATAAACAATGTGCTAACATGTAACATAACATAGACAATAAACAAAATACCCAAAGAAGACGGCTGCCTAAATATGGTTCCCAATCAGAGACAACGATAAACACCTGCCTCTAATTGAGAACCAATCTAGGCAACCATAGACCAACATAAACACCTAGATGAAAACAAACCCATAAATCTACAAAAAAACCCTAGACAGTACAAACACTCTAGAATAAGTCGAAACACACCCATGTCACACCCTGACCTAACCAAAATAATAAAGAAAACAAAGAATACTAAGGTCAGGGCGTGACAGGAAAACCAACTAATAACTAGAACATACTAACTAGAACATACTGCCTGCAAAGAACATACTGCCTGCTAACTAGAACATACTGCCTGCTAACTAGAACATACTGCCTGCTAAATAGAAACATACCTAGAACTAGAACATACTGCCTGCTAACTAGAACATACTGCCTGATAACTTGAACATACTGCCTGCTAACTAGAACATACTGCCTGCTAACTAGAACATACTGCCTGATAACTAGAACATACTGCCTGCTAACTTGAACATACTGTCTGCTAACTTGAACATACTGCCTGCTAACTAGAACATACTCTCCCACATAGAACATACTGCCTGCTAACTAGAACATACTGCCTGCTAACTTGAACATACTGCCTGATAACTAGAACATACTGCCTGCTAACTTGAACATACTGTCTGCTAACTAGAACATACTGCCTGCTAACTAGAACATAGAACATAACTAGAACATACTGTCTAACTAGAACATACTGCCTGCTAACTAACTAACTAGAACATATAACTAGAATATACCTGCTAACTAACTAACTAGAACATACTGCCTGCTAACTAGAACATACTGTCTGCTAACTAGAACATACTGCCTGCTAACTAGAACATACTGCTAACTAGAACATACTGTCTGCTAACTAGAACATACTGCCTGCTAACTAGAACATACTGTCTGCTAACTAGAACATACTGTCTGCTAACTAGAACATATACTAGAACATACCTGCTAACTAGAACATACTGTCTGCTAACTAGAACATACTGTCTGCTAACTAGAACATATAACTAGCCTGCTAACTAGAACATACTGCCTGCTAACTAGAACATACTGCCTGCTAACTAGAACATACTTCTGCTAACTAGAACATACTGCCTGCTAACTAACTGCCTGCTAACTAGAACATACTGCCTGCTAACTAGAACATACTGCCTGCTAACTAGAACATACTGCCTGCTAACTAGAACATACTGCCTGCTAACTAGAACATACTGCCTGCTAACTAGAACATACTGCCTGCTAACTAGAACAACTGCTAACTAGAACATACTGCCTGCTAACTAGAACATACTGCCTGCTAACTAGAACATACTGCCTACAGTAACTAGAACATACTGCCTGCAACTAGAACATATGTCCTGCTAACTAGAACATACTGCCTGCTAACTAGAACATACTGCCTGCTAACTAGAACATACTGCCTGCTAACTAGAACATACTGCCTGCTAACTAGAACATACTGCCTGCTAACTAGAACATATAACTAGAACATACTGCCTGCTAACTATACTAGAACATACTGCCTGCTAACTAGAACATACTGCCTGCTAACTAGAACATACTGCCTGCTAACTAGAACATACTCTCCCACATAGAACATACTGCCTGCTAACTAGAACATACTGCCTGCTAACTTAGAACATACTGCCTGATAACTAGAACATACTGCCTGCTAACTTGAACATACTGTCTGCTAACTAGAACAAATAACTAGAACATACTGCCTGCTAACTAGAACATACTGCCTGCTAACTTGAACATACTAACTAGAACATACTGCCTGCAACTAGAACATACTGCCTGCTAACTAGAAGCATACTGCCTTCTAACTAGAACATACTGCCTGCTAACTAGAACATATTGTCTGCTAACTAGAACATACTGCCTGCTAACTAGAACATACTGCCTGCTAACTAGAACATACTGCCTGCTAACTAGAACATACTGCCTGCTAACTAGAACATACTGCCTGCTAACTAGAACTGTCACTATTGTCGAATGGAGTAGACCAAAGCGAAGCGTGTTAGAACACATTCTTCTTTATTTAATGAAGAACACTTAAACAAAACGAACCGCTATATAAACAATGTGCTAACATGTAACATAACATAGACAATAACCCACAAAATGCTGCCTAAATATGGTTCCCAATCAGAGACAACGATAAACACCTGCCTCTAATTGAGAACCAATCTAGGCAACCATAGACCAACATAAACACCTAGATGAAAACAAACCCATAAATCTACAAAAAACCCTAGACAGTACAAACACTCTAGAATAAGTCGAAAACACACCCATGTCACACCCTGACCTAACCAAAATAATAAAGAAAACAAAGAATACTAAGGTCAGGGCGTGACAGGAATATACTGTCTGCTAACTAAAACATTATGCCTGCTAACTAGAACATACTGCCTGCTAACTAGAACATACTTAGAACATAACTAGAACATACTGCCTAACTAGAACATACTGCCTAATAACTAGAACATACTGCCTTAACTCATAACTGAACATACTGCCACTAGAACATACTGCCTGCTAACTAGAACATACTGCCTGCTAACTTGAACATACTGTCTGCTAACTGAACATACTGCCTGCTAACTAGAACATACTCTCCCACATAGAACATACTGCCTGCTAACTAGAACATACTGCCTGCTAACTAGAACATACTGCCTGCTAACTAGAACATACTGCCTGCTAACTTGAACATACTGTCTGCTAACTAGAACATACTGCCTGCTAACTAGAACATACTGCCTGCTAACTAGAACATACTGTCTGCTAACTAGAGCATACTGTCTGATAACTAGAACATACTGCCTGCTAACTAGAACATACTGTCTGCTAATTAGAACATACTGTCTGCTAACTAGAACATACTGTCTGCTAACTAGAACATACTGTCTGCTAACTAGAACATACTGTCTGTTAACTAGAACATACTGTCTCCCACAGAACATACTGCCTGCTAACTAGAACACACTGTCTCCCACAGAACATACTGCCTGCTAACTAGAACATACTGTTCAAAGTGTTAAGACCCTAAAAGGAAAACACCTCACAAGCTATGATGAATTAAATAAAAATCTGAAAGCAAACATGCTGTTATGAAACATATTTACCAAACCTCGGGTGCTATAAACGCAGGCCTTGTGAGTGAAGGACGTACCAGTGTTCTCTCTTAATTTGACCACTCTGTTGTCTTAAGGAAAAGCAAACTTAGAGTGTTCTCAGGTTTTAAAAATGCTTATAACGTTTGTAATTGCCACTTTAAAATTTCAGACTTGATTTAACCTACGTAAAGTTTATCAACCCCTACAAAAATATCCATTATTATAACACACATAATGAACATTTCCTTTTGCTGAATGATTATTTTCCTGCTGTGAAAAACTGGTCAAATTAAGATAGCACATCTGTAGACGCTGGGGTCCTATGTGCTCAGCTCACAACTTCTAATTAAAGATATTACTAACTGATGAGTGCTAATGCCTCTTAATCAGCTGTCTTGCAGGGCTTTTCCATTTGCTTCCAAAATGTCATTTTATTGAAAAATGGAACATCTAGGTTTCTATTTTACCTTCCTAAGGGTGAGTGAGTGTGTAAATGTCAGGTTGAGTTGATGAATGGAGGTCTGAGGTCTGAGGTGACTTGTCAAATAAAGATTGTCAGTTTCATTCCTTTACACACAGAACCCTAAGTGTAAGTGGATTGTGTACAATATGATTTGATTTAGTGTTAATATGGGACAATATACCCTTCTGTTTCTATCTTTGGTTGATTTTAGTTTGAGCAATTATACTTGCTTTAGTATCATCCAATGGATATAGTACAGTCACAAAGCTCCTAGTGATAGGCCCTTCAATGAAAATGTAAAATCCCATATGTTGATTTCCGTATTAGTTAGATTGTATTGATTTATTACAGTGTAATTTTGAATATTTGTATTGAACTTCCAACAACTCAATACACACAAGCAAACAGCAGCACAGCAACACACACCTCTAGGGATAGGCCTTTCTGCATGCTGACTGGTGCAGTCAGGAGTGAGTCTTACCTAAGGCTCTGTCAAACGGATGCCCTGCACCCTACCTGATTGTTAACACCCCACAGTGAGACCTGTTGCCTCGGGCTATTAGTCATCCTGACAGCCTGGGCTTGTAGGCCTGCCACTCTCCCTGGCCATGACACATGTTTCCACCCCTTCCCGCACCTCTATGTTCTGCCGTAGCCCTTATGTGTCCCCTAACACAACATGGCAAGAGAGGCATGGGGCCGCTCAACTAAAACAAGCACATATCAATTACCGATGAAAGAAGCCATTTAGGGGTCTTTAACTTTCTTCTCTTTTTTTAACGCACCTTACTGTAGGATGACAGTGTGGAGTGTGGATGAGACCATGGTTCAAATCCCAGAGGCTGTGTAAGAATGAGCTGGAGGCGTTATTTGTTCCATGCTCAGAAGCTCTGCAGAAACCTGTTCTGCGCAAACACAGTCGCGAGTGGACTATCGCTTCTGTCAGCTTGACTCATCACAGCTTGTAACAGTGGAAAGGTACATGTAAAAACAGATCTCTCCTCACTACAGCTAGAGTAAGTGTTGTGTATTGTACGCCAGGGTTGCACTGTTAGTCTATACTGAACTGTAAAATATAGTAAATGTACTGTTAAGTCAATGTGATAACACCCGTTACCCCATCCCCCTCACTTTAGAGGAAACAGCCACTACCACCATCACCACCACCGCTTGATGAAGTCAGACCGATGGAAACATGGATCCCTCTCCTCTCTTGCTCTACAGGTATGATATCTACTGTAAAGTGGGTGGTTTCTTGTACCTTAATAATTGTCCATACTCTACTATGAAGATCGCTCAGTGGATGGATAACTGAAGATGACAAGATACTCAGTAACTATTGGTAGGACAATGAACGTTTGCTTCAACAATACAGATTGTTTGTTAAAACCACAGTGTTTTGGAGCGAAGCCTTCATCAGAGTATGAGGTGAGATGACAGGAACTGTTTCTGGCTGCTAGAGAGATGGCCTGATAAACGTCCAGGCCTTGAAACCTTGCAGTTGTTTTGGAGTTCTGGAATAATGTGACAGTTATATTTGATCCATCGTCCCATACAGTGCTTCTTGTCTGAGACATGAACAGTAGCATATTAGCTGGCTTAATGTAAAGTGTCATTTTAGTATGTGGATACGTCATTTAGCGATTTTGACCCCCCCAAAAAAAATAAAACGATATCCCGCCATTACAATTCAATCAGATTGATTTACGATGTTATCGATGCACTTAATTTACAAATCCTGATTCTTAAATCAGCAGTAGGGACTTTTAATTTTTTGTTCTCTCTGCGTCACGCTTTAAAGCCGACTTGGGGAAAAGACCATTGCATAAAAGTGAAATATGTGTGACCTTGGCATGTGATGTTTAATCCTCAACGTAACACACACCGGGGGCATACAAAACAGCATGACTGTAATAGGTCCATTCAGGCCCCACTCCCCTGCTCAATGTGGACTTCCACTTTAGTGAAAGAGACAATCCATATTTTTGTTAGACACCACTTTGTGACTACTGTCTGTTCTGCCATTAAACGCTAAGCCAGCAGCAAGAAATATAACCAGTGATTTAATATTACACAAGAGCAGGGATTCAACACACTGGTAAAACCATTAGGGTCTCCTCTCCTCTCCTCTCTTTTATCAACCACAGAAAGGGGGGATTTTCTACAATGTCATGCTATGAGACGGAGGTGATTAGTGGATCGTATATATGGCGGTCGGGGATAATATATGTTGTTAATTTACAGCTCAGAGGTTTCTTTAGCTCGTCCTGTGACTGCAGGGCGGTGCTTGGCCAGGCCGCATTAAAAAACTCTGAGGTGTAATCACCAATCAGAAAGAGGAAACCAGATGTCATGCCTTTTATAAATGGCTTCCCCAGAGAAGGTTGATTTACTGTCCGAGCGAGGTAGAGTTCAACCTCTTACAGAGAGGACTAGGAGCTAGTGGAGGAGAGGAAGAGAAGGGGCTTAGAGTGAGCAGTGACACACAACTATTATTCAGACCTTGTCAACCTCTAGACTAAGCACTAGTGGTCTCGGTCCCTTCTATCCAACGTTTATCCATACATTTTTCCTGTAACTTTAATTCTGTAAATGTGTTAAGGACTGCCTTGACATGCCTTTAGAACTGTCCTCACACTTTGTGCTGAATTCTCAGCAAAATTATTATGGCCCAAATGCATCAGGAACCAACAGCTGATGTGGCCAAGTTACCACTTGGAATTACGGCCCAGAAGTGAACCAGGTCTGGTCGCCATAACTAAGTCAGATATTTGCTATGAAAAAGCCTGACTTTGTCCGGCAAGGTAAATGCTGCCCACTTATGGACCTTATAATTCCTAGTGGTAACTGGTCCATGTGCACATAGACCCAGGTCTAACCTTTGACATCAATGCATAATTTATGCAAAAGTCCAAGTCAGGATTTGGCACAAGGAAGTGAATGAGGCTCTGCTTTCTGAAGACGACACCATCATTTGAGCCAGTTAGTGGTTAAGGAGTTATACAGTATCCAATCAAACTGTGTAGATACTGCTGGATAGTGTTTTAAACCATCATTTTAACTGTCATTGTTACAGTATATGGCATTTAAAGCCATAGCCCATATAACTGTCTTGTTAATGGCAACTTTTCCTGATCCTCTCAGATTCGTTCACAGAGCAGGTGGCTATAAAGTCGTTGACTAAAGGGAGTTTCTTGTCCTTAAAGCAAGTTCATTTTGTTTTATCACCATTCTGGCCTCCCCTTAGTTAAATATAGTAGTAGCCTACATTTCCAATACGACCCTGAAATCATACCCTAAAATAAGTCAGATTTCAGCGTTGAGCTACGCCAAGTGACTTTAAGAGCCCTTGTTACTGTTTTTATGCTCTTTCCACTTTTCTCTGTCTGTCTCTTTGCTCTCACTCAAAGGTAAATATAAGTGTTCCTGCTCTGTTCATTCAATGAAGGAAAGCCATTACCATCCTTCTCTGTCACAACCTCAGTCCACATTTTGGCAGGAACACTGGTTTTTATAGAAAGGCTTCTTTTGATTTTGTGACGAGTGGGCCCGTGACCCGCGCAGGCCTTTTCCTCACAGAGTTAATTGTGCCTAAAGCCAGGTAAAGGATTCTGGGATATCTCTGCCAAGACAGTAGAGATGACATGGAGCGAACGGCCTAAAGTGTAATGGACCGTGACACAGCGATTTAGAGTATCTATTTTATTGCCGTTTAAAGAAAATAAAAATGGCTGCTTGCAATGCTGGAAACACAACAAATGAGATGCTAGGGAAGCATTGCGGAGGTCTTGAACATTTGGGAATTTGATTCTTGGCTTTTATTTGTAGCATTAAGTTAAGTCCTGTTGCAATTCATTTTTATAATGACATCTTTAACCTCTGCGGATTCTGAAGTAAGAAGCTCATGTATGACTTTTTAATCTATTTGTAATCCATCAAGCTGAAAACACATGATCTCATGAAGAGTTATGTGATGATTTATAGATGAAAATACGTACAGTACTGACGTAAAGGGGTATTCGAAGACTATTGATTTTTCCAACATGGTATCATTGCTAAGCATCACATTGTGAAGATTTTGCAACATGTTGACGGCAATAGTCAATACCTTGCATTCAATTTACAAAACATTTGTGTCGACCCTGCAACCCTTTTCAAAAGCGTTAGTATATTTCAATGTTCTTTTCTTTCTTGTCACAAACCCCTGATACTAAACACCTTTAAGTCTTAGGATTCTCATTGGTTTAATGATGTCTCCATCATTACCAAGTCATTACCTAATCACATAACTGAGAGATAACGTATCCACAACTCACTCACACAGTACTGCATGTGTAGTAGGTTCTTTAAGAGTTTGATGATTCAAAAGTTCAAAAGAAGTTCCTGTCTGTTGGTGAGGTGATCTTGACCTCAACTCTTTGGTCTCTACCATTAAATGACAATCAGCAGGGTATCTGTAAATCCAGAAGCGTTTTTGCGGGTAAATTATTGCTCTGTGGATGTCCTTCTGCTGCATGCATCCCAGGCTAAAGCTCTCCCTCAGGGACCCTCACCAAAGTGGAAAAGAGGCCCATAGCTCATATTTATGGAAATCACCTGGCAGCGTTCCTTCTTTCCCCTGGTGCACTGTCTCTCAGCGTGTGCCATGCAAACTGGAGGGAGGGAGTGATCTCTCTAGCAGCTGCCAATGCAGCCAGGGCCAACCTGCCAATCCAATCAAAGGGCCACTGTGGGGTCTCCAAAACAGAAGAGCAGGGGGCCCTGCAACCGCAGTCATATACAGGCTCTATTGGGACTGGTGGTGAGGAAATATGCCCTAATTGAGGGACAGGTTGATGAGTTTTGTCTCTGCTAGCAGCCAGCTAGGCCCTTGGGAATTGGGTGGATGTGAACAAGTGCATGTGTCAAACTGGTGTTTTGAGGCATTGTGGGGTTCAGGCTGGGTTCAACCTTGAGTCTACACTCCATGAACCCTTGGCACCACAGTTGCCGAGGAGTCAATGTTAGCCATGTCCATGTTGAAGAGTCGTTGTTAGCCATGTCCATGTTGAAGAGTCGTTGTTAGCCATGTCCATGTTGAAGAGTCGTTGTTAGCCATGTCTATGTTGAAGAGTCGTTGTTAGCCATGTCTATGTTGAAGAGTCGTTGTTAGCCATGTCTATGTTGAAGAGTCGTTGTTAGCCATGTCTATGTTGAAGAGTCGTTGTTAGCCATGTCTATGTTGAAGAGTCGTTGTTAGCCATGTCCATGTTGAAGAGTCGTTGTTAGCCATGTCTATGTTGAAGAGTCGTTGTTAGCCATGTCTATGTTGAAGAGTCGTTGTTAGCCATGTCTATGTTGAAGAGTCGTTGTTAGCCATGTCTATGTTGAAGAGTCGTTGTTAGCCATGTCCATGTTGAAGAGTCGTTGTTAGCCATATCCATGTTGAAGAGTCGTTGTTAGCCATGTCCATGTTGAAGAGTCGTTGTTAGCCATGTCTATGTTGAAGAGTCGTTGTTAGCCATGTCTATGTTGAAGAGTCGTTGTTAGCCATGTCTATGTTGAAGAGTCGTTGTTAGCCGTGTCTATGTTGAAGAGTCGTTGTTAGCCGTGTCTATGTTGAAGAGTCGTTGTTAGCCATGTCTATGTTGAAGAGTCGTTGTTAAACATGTCCATGTTGAAGAGTCGTTGTTAGCCATGTCTATGTTGAAGAGTCGTTGTTAGCCATGTCTATGTTGAAGAGTCGTTGTTAGCCATGTCCATGTTGAAGAGTCGTTGTTAGCCATGTCTATGTTGAAGAGTCGTTGTTAGCCATGTCCATGTTGAAGAGTCGTTGTTAGCCATGTCCATGTTGAAGAGTCGTTGTTAGCCATGTCTATGTTGAAGAGTCGTTGTTAGCCATGTCTATGTTGAAGAGTCGTTGTTAGCCATGTCTATGTTGAAGAGTCGTTGTTAGCCATGTCTATGTTGAAGAGTCGTTGTTAGCCATGTCCATGTTGAAGAGTCGTTGTTAGCCATGTCCATGTTGAAGAGTCGTTGTTAGCCATGTCCATGTTGAAGAGTCGTTGTTAGCCATGTCTATGTTGAAGAGTCGTTGTTAGCCATGTCTATGTTGAAGAGTCGTTGTTAGCCATGTCCATGTTGAAGAGTCGTTGTTAGCCATGTCCATGTTGAAGAGTCGTTGTTAGCCATGTCCATGTTGAAGAGTCGTTGTTAGCCATGTCTATGTTGAAGAGTCGTTGTTAGCCATGTCCATGTTGAAGAGTCGTTGTTAGCCATGTCCATGTTGAAGAGTCGTTGTTAGCCATGTCTATGTTGAAGAGTCGTTGTTAGCCATGTCTATGTTGAAGAGTCGTTGTTAAACATGTCCATGTTGAAGAGTCGTTGTTAAACATGTCCATGTTGAAGAGTCGTTGTTAAACATGTCCATGTTGAAGAGTCGTTGTTAAACATGTCCATGTTAGCATGCTTCAGAATGAGGGTCAAGGGGTCATTATGTCAGCAGTGTGTTCAGATAGTCCTGGGGGACGCTATTGTCTTACCTTTGGACTGTCAGACTGATCAGGAGTTTGGTCATGGAGGTTGTATTACCACCACCAAGGAAGCGTAAGATCGTTGAAATGTTAGAATGGCTAAATATAGACCTTTCTGCTCCGTATTACAGCATTATAATGTCAGGAGCTTAGTGGTTGTTTTAGCTATAGAGAATCCTAATCCTGAGAGTCATTGCGCCTGACAGTCCACAGGTATTAATGACACATTTGTAGTGACCCAGTCACAGCTGGCAATCAGCCAGGGCCTCTGACCTATGAACGAGGCCAATATGGCTGCCATCTTTCTCAATTATCAGCAATCGGTCTGAGTTATTTGTTCAGGGCAAAATTGCTCATCTGTGAAAAAACAAACGTAAAAATCCGGCCATAAAATGTAAATGCTTCCATCCGTCTCTATCGAAGTGAGCTCTGAAAACAACGTGAATGATTACTCTTTCTTGCTTTTTCTCTTTCTCTCTCGCTATTTCTCTCTCTCTTTCTCTCCCTCCACTCACAGGATCACATTTACAGCCAAACTTCCAAGTTAAAGGATTGCATTTGGTGTTCATGCCCAATATGTAAACACCTTTTCTGATGAGTAAAGCTTCACTCCTCCCCAGGAGTATAATACGGCGAAAACTGTCCTGAAGTGCATTTGACATACCGAGGTACTCAGAGGCTCTCATATCAATTCAACCTTTTGATTGCTTGTTTGGGTTTGAGAGAGAACCACACACTCCTGCCAAGAGTAGTGTGGTTATGAACTTTGTTGGCCTAGACGTCAGTCTGTGCTTTACACCAACTGTGCATTTTACTGAGGAGGTTCACTCATTCAGGGATATCATGTAAGACCACAAGAAATGATTAGGAAATCATTGCAGGTCAACACAAGTGTGCAGAGATGACTTCAGTAATTAAACATATCTATTCATGGTTAAAAGCATTCATCGACAATTTATAAATGATTTAATATGAAGTTGCATTATTAAGTGTAATATTATGGTGATAATATTAGGTATAAACTATTACTAATAAGACATTTCATTGGTAAGCCTGCTTATTCAAGACAGGTATTATAAAGTGTAACCTATTCAAGCACTTGAACGATATACAATGAATGCAATTCATATACTAATTTATAAAGTATTTATCAGCATGAATAAGCATTTATAATGACTTACTCAAGACAGTGATTACAAAGTGTAACCAATTTATGTACTCAAATGATGTGTAATATATGTGATCATAACGTGACACTGTCAGGTGTACGGTGTCCATATTAGGATAGCCTCAATCTTAGCAGAACTGAAGTTGTCCTAATATGGATGCCGTACAGATGACAAACGGTACAAGCCTGTGTTTTTCCCAGAGGGAAATAGATACAGTTGAAGTCGGAAGTTTACATACACCTTAGCCAAATACATTTAAACTCAGTTATTCACCATTCCTGACATGTAATCCTAGTATCAATTCTCTGTCTTAGGTCAGTTAGGATCACCACTTTATTTTAAGAATGTAAAATGTCAGAATAATAGTTTTGAGAATTATTTATTTCAGCTTTTATTTCTTTCAACACATTCCCAGTGGGTCAGAAGTTTACATTCACTCAAATAGTATTTGGTAGCATTGCCTTTAAATTGTTAAACTTGGGTCAAAGATTTCGGGTAGCCTTCCACAAGCTTCCCACTATAAGCTGGTTGAATTTTGACCCATTCCTCCTGACAGAGCTGGTGTAACTGAGTCAGGTTTGTAAGCCTCCTTGTTCGCACACGCTTTTTCAGTTCTGCCCACAAATTTTCTATAGGACTGAGGTCAGGGCTTTGTGATGGCCACTCCAATACCTTGACTTTGTTGTCCTTAAGCCATTTTGCCTCAACTTTGGAAGTATGCTTGGGGTCATTGTGCATTTGGAAGACCCATTTGCGACCAAGCTGATGTCTTGGTCGCAAATTAACTGATGTCTTGAGATGTTGCTTCAATATATCCACATAATTTTCCTACCTCATGATGCCATCTATTTTGTAAAGTGCACCAGTCCCCCCTGCAGCAAAGCACACCCACAACTTGATGCCGCCACCCCCGTGCATCACGGTTGGGATGGTGTTCTTCGGCTTGCAAGCCTCCCCCATTTTCCTCCAAACATTACGATGGTCATTATGTACAAACAGTTTCATCAGACCAGAGGAAATTTCTCCAAAAAGTACGATCTTTGTCCCCATGGGCAGTTGCAAACCGTAGTCTGGCTTTTTTATGGCGGTTTTAGAGCAGTGGCTTCTTCCTTGCTGAGTGGCCTTTCAGGTTATGTCGATATATGACTTGTTTTACTGTGGGTATAGATACTTTTGTACCTGTTTCCTCCAGCATCTTCAAGTACGTTCATCTCTAGGAGACAGAACGTGTCTCCTTCCTGAGCGGTATGATGGCTGCGTTGTCCCATGGTGTTGTTTATCAGATAAATGTGGTACCTTCAGGCTTTTGGAAATTGCTCCCAAGGATGATCCAGACTTGTAGAGGTCTAAAAAAAAATCTGAGGTCTTGGCTGATTGCGTTTGATTTTCCCATGACGTCAAGCAAAGAGGCACTGAGTTTGAAGGTAAGCAATGAAATACATCCACAGGTACACTTTCAATTGACATAAATTATGTCAATTAGCCTATCAGAAGCTTCTAAAGCCATGACATCATTTTCTGTAATTTTCCAAGCTGTTTAAAGGCACAGTCAACTTAGTGTATGTAAACTTCTGCCCCACTGGAATTGTGATACAGTGAATTATAGGTGAAATAATCTGTCTGTAAACAATTGTTGGAAAAATTACTTCTGTCATGCACAAAGTAGATGTCCTAACTGACTTTCCAAAACTATAGTTTTTTAACAAAAAATTTGTGGAGTGGTTGAAAAACAAGTTTTAATGACTCCAACCTAAGTGTATGTAAACTTCCGACTTCAACTGTACGTTGTAATCTGTTAAAGTGTGACCTGTTTTGTTGTACGACAGCCAAGATGTCATAATATAGCATCAGGAAGCAAACCAGACTAAATCCTGTACACAGTCATTAAACATATGAAAAAAAACAAGCAAAGCATATCAGGTGTCCCTTTGTGAGGTAAATTCCTAAACCACACAATACTTAAATAGGTGTGCTTCATCTCCTCTGAGAGACGGAGAGCAACAGGATGAGAAGGATTAGCGAAGAACGTAAAAAAAATACATGTCTGCCCGAAAATATTTTGGTGACATATTAAGGTATAGTTCCATAGGATATATTACGTGTTTACAAGTTAAACTGCTAAATAAAAAAAATAAAAAAATCTATCAATGTGTTTTATAACTGATTATTACATAAATATATTTTTACTAACTATCAATAAATGGCTTATACTTATATATCCTATATAATTAATTTACAAATCTAATCTCATTTTGAACCACTGGCCAGTGAGGTGTCAAGTTCAAATAAATGTCACTATAAAATGTAAAGAAAGCATAAACACAGTGTGGCAAGGCCTTAAAATGACCTCCCATCTAGCAAACCTGTGACCTCTTTACAACCCTGCTTAAGATAAAGCTCTACTGGCGTCAGCGTGAGGTTGACACGGTGTAGCAGGCTCCCAGGCAGCATACGAAGACGTTGCTCTATCTGAGCAGTAGGCTAGCCTCCGTAGACAAGGGCGCTCTATGAGAGAGAAGTGGCTGTTTTTCTGCCATGCTGAATTGAATTAATGAAGCGAGGAAGGCCCAGTCTGCTCCGGCCCGGTGCTGCACGACCACGGCACCAGGTCACCCTCCGACTCTGGAAAAGTCATACTAGGTAGACGAAGAGAGAAGACAAGGAGCCAAGAAGAATATTTACATTAAGACAGTGAATCACTGTTTTGTGTTGGTTTTGCCTGTAGTAATCTCTCCAAGACGCTTAAATCAAAAAGGCACGTAATGAAATACGTATCGAAGCTGTGACGGTTTAACTATCGGCAGTGAGTGAGCCAAGTGCCAGGATGTCAACTGCTGTTGATTAGTTGTAATTATTCGCTTCTGCTACGGTGTGACAGTGGCAGACTCTATATCATATCTGTAAGCTCCAAAGCACCTTATTTGATTAAGTCGAGTACTGTGTTTCCGAAAGTACAATCTACTTTTGCCAAGCAAGGTCATCCACATTTTTGCTAAAGCCTGACATGAATACAAAATATGTGGCAACTCTTTCTCTCGATATGTTAAACAAAATTCACTGTAGTATTCCATAATGCAACGATGGCCTCTGACTTATTTTTGATGGCCTTGAGTGTGACGGAGAGCATTTTAATACACCGTCTCACCTTTTTCAGGCTCTCTCATGAGGCGCCAATGGAAATGTGGGACGGGTGCCACGGACTGACCGCCTTGTCATGCCATAGCTGCCCGAGACCCTATCCCCGCCGGCTCGCAGACAGGAAGGGAAAAAGCAGAGCCTACTCCGAGGTGAACAAACAAACTGTGTTTCAGCCTGTGTAACATGAGCGCGAGGGGGAAAGGGCACTTTGAATGACAGACATTTCATTGCTGCGCCCATCGGTTGGTTAATCACTACCTGAGTGCACTTTCGTCTTTCCTTCTTTATGTCTCTCTCTTTACTCCTTCTTCCTCCTCTCTCTCTCTCTTTACTCCTTCTTCCTCCTCTCTCTTTACTCATTCTTCCTCATCTCTCTCTCTCTTTACTCCTTCTTCCTCCTCTCTCTCTCTATACTCCTTCCTCCTCTCTCTATATCTCTATCTTTACACCTTCCTCCTCTCTATCTCTCGCTACTCCTTCCTCCTCTCGATATCTCTCTCTACTCCTTTCTCCTCTCTATATATCTCTCTACTCCTTCCTCCTCTCTATATCTCTCTCTACTCCTTCCTCCTCTCTATATCTCTCTCTTTACTCCTTCCTCCTCTTTCTCTACTTCTTCCTCCTCTCTCTCTTTACTCCTTCCTCCTCTCTCTATACTCCCTCCTCCTCTCTATATCTCTCTCTACTCCTTCCTCTTCTCTCTATCTCTCTCTCTACTCCTTCCTCCTCTCTATATCTCTCTCTTTACTCCTTCCTCATCTCTATATCTCTCTCTACTCCTTTCTCCTCTCTATATCTCTCTCTACTCCTTCCTCTTCTCTCTATCTCTCTCTCTACTCCTTCCTCCTCTCTATATCTCTCTCTTTACTCCTTCCTCATCTCTATATCTCTCTCTACTCCCTCCTCCTCTCTATATCTCTCTCTACTCCTTCCTCCTCTCAATATCTCTCTCTCCACTCCTTCCTTCTCTCTATATCTCTCTCTCTACTCCTTCCTCCTCTTTCTCTACTTCTTTCTCCTCTCTCTCTACTACTTCCTCCTCTCTCTCTTTACTCATTCCTCCTCTCTCTATACTCCCTCCTCTTCTCTATATCTCTCTCTACTCCTTCCTCCTCTCTCTACTCACTCCTCCTCTTTATATCTCTCTCTACCCCTTCCTCCTCTCTACTCCTTCCTCCTCTCTATATCTCTCTCTACTCCTTCCTCCTCTCGCTATACTCCTTCCTCCTCTCTATATCTCTCTCTACTCCTTGCTCCTCTATACTCCCTCCTCCTCTCTATATCTCTCTACTCCTTCCTCCTCTCTACTCCCTCCTCCTCTCTATATCTCTCTTTACCCTTTCCTCCTCCTTTCTATCCCTCTAACTTTGTTCTCTTTCTATGCTTTACTATATTCTCAGAGTATACTGTATAATATATGTGCATATATACAGTAAAAAGGAAATGAATCATTTTGCCTAGAAGTTGTTTGAAGGAAGTCAGGCAGTAATTGACAAAAACGATCAACCCAAGGAAGGAGATTGAGATTCCCTTGGTGTTTTGATAATAATTAAAATAAGCAGCTCAAAATCGTGTGATATTTTTGGCACGTTTTCTTTTGAGGTATGGTTGCAGGCGCCGACCAAATGATCAACGGCTGTAGGTCCTGTCCCAGTCCCACCTAGCCGTCTCCAGATCTCACCCCCAGAATGAGTCAGGGGATCAGGGCTCAGCCCCAGGACCACACCTTACTACCCACACTACTACTGGCCCTTGGTAATGGGGGGAACTTTGACTATGGTATAAATGGCTTTAATCTGAACAAACAAGGGACACAGATCCAAATGACGTGTAATTATTTTGAATTCAAAAGTGAAGCCTTGTCATGTTTGAGAGTGTATTGTATTTACTGTGAAGAAATGCCTTGTGCTGCATATCAGACCAACACATTACAGAAAGCAAGATAAATCAACATATTGCAACATTAAAACCAGAGGATATGAATTTTAACAAACATGAATGTCAGACAGACTTCAAAATAACTTTAACAAATAAGCCATTATAAATGCTTTATTAGCGATCATACGTGTTATGAATGCTCATGCATTGTAATTATACATGTTTATAAACGTTTACAAATGATGAAACTTACATGATAGTTTATTAAAGGAAATTATCTTTTGGTATTTGTTTCATTACTCTCATTACTCTGTTGTTGACATAGTCCCAAGATGTTTTGCATGTCAGCAATGTTATCACAAAATGTAAGCAAATTGTAACTTAGAACATGACACTAATGAGGGAAGAATACCAGGGTGATCCTATTAGAGTGGGATTCAATGTTTCAGTGTCCAAGAAGAGAGAGCAGAATTTACATTCTTATAACAATCCCTGAAGAGGAAATCACTTTTTTTCTGGTCAAACAATGTTTGTCAGTTTTCTTTCCAATGGTTAAGTATGTTCCTAGTAAATATGGAAACCGTAGATATTCAGACGGAACTGAGCTGCTGTGAAGTAATGATAGGATTGGTACAGTGATCAGTAGGATTTCATTGACTTGACACAACCTAGGGGTACGTACAGTATTATCACATAGATGCCATCTTTGACAATAATATCCCGTAGATAGATAGGGAGTTAATTGATGATCAGTGACCTCTTCTGTTATAATACAATACCACATCATCCTATCTGATCCCTAAGGAGTTGAGCTCCCTCTAGTGGAGATAGAGCAGGTAGTGTGCTTGAGAATAATACTCAGTCCTGGGTTACACTCTTCGCAAAAAGGGTTCCAAAAGGGTTCTTTGGCTGTTCTCAAAGGATAACCCTTTTTGGTTCCAGGTAGAACCCTTTTGGGTTCCATGTAGAACCCTTTGTGAAAAGAGTTCTACTTGGAACCAAAATGGGTGCTCCAAATGGTTATCCTTTGGGACAGCCGAATAACCCTTTCATGTTGTAGATAGCACCTTTTTTTCTGAGTTTAGAACAGTGGCATTGCATAGCCATCAACCACATTCATAACATATATCTTGTGAATTTGTCTAATGAGTTATTTCAGTGTATTAATTACCTGTATTAAACTTAGTAAGTTATTAGGAATACATTGTTTTTTCCAATCATATACAACAATGACCCAACGACCTGAATATGCACATTATTGTTTTATACATAATCCACAATGAAATGATTTGATTCCACAGTATTATTGAGTGTGTGTACATTTTGAGACAGATGGGAGGACACTCAATCTGCCTCTGTGTGTTACTGTAAACATACTAACTGTGTTACTGGTACCAGAATACACTGCTTATTATTGGTAACGCCTGCCAGCTAACAACATAATGTTGAAGCCCTGTAATTCTTTACAAATGAAAAAATAAATGGACTTGATGTATAGATCTAATTTGATCACTCTTTTGTTGCCATGAATATTCCTGCCCAGAAGAAAATGCAAACGTTTAGTGTATTCTATATTTAAAAAGGCTTCTAAAGTTTGTAATTTCCACTTTAAAAAGTCAGACATGATTAGCCCGAATGAAAAATGCGTCAACCCTTACCAAAAACTTCACATGAATTATAATCCACGTAATCATTCTCATTTCTTGTTGCTGCAGGATTATTTTCCTGCTGTAGCAAACTGTCTAAAATGAAGATCCTACATCTGTAGGTTCATATTGAACATAGGTGACATGATGGTTTACTATATTTCAGGCTACATGTAAGGAAAAGAGTTAAAGAAAGACATTTGACCCCTGAAGTTATCATTAGTATTGGGAACTGTAGCATAAGCCATGATCAAATCAAATCAAATGTTATTTGGCACATGTGCAGATTAAAACAGGTGTAAACCTTTACCATGACATGCTTACTACAAGCCCTCAACCAACCATCCCTATCTAAACAAATGCCCTTGTTTAGTTTGAGGTGGGGTGGAGTTATTATACAGAGCATTCAGAAAGTATTCAGACAATTGGACTTTTTCAACATTTTGTTACGTTACAGCCTTATTCTAAAATGGATTAAATAAAACATGTTCTTCATAAATCTACACACAATACCCCATAATGACAAAGCGAAAACAGGTTTTTAGAAAAAACTTGCAAATGTATTCAAGATTTTTTTAAACTAATCTCAAGACCTTATTTATATAAATATTCACACACTTTGCTATGAGACTCGAAATTGAGATCAGGTGCATCCTTTTCCATTGATCATCCTTGAGATGTTTCTGCAACTTGATTGGAGTCCACCATGATTTGGAAAGGCACACACCTGTCTATATAAGGTCCCACAGTTGACAGTGCACGTCAGAGCAAAAACCAAGCCATGAGGTCAAAGCAATTATCCATAGAGCTCCAAGACAGAGTTGTGTCGATGCACAGATCTGGGGAAGGGTACCAAAAAATGTCTGCAGCATTGAAGGTCCCCAAGAACACAGTGGCCTCAATTCTCAATTTCTGAAGACCTGTTTTCACTTTGTCGTTATGGATATTGTGTGTAGATTGATGAGTATAAAAATTGTTAGAATCAATTTTAGAATAAGGCTGTAACGTAGCAAAATGTGGAAAAAGGGAAGGGGTCTGAATACTTTCCGAATGGACTGTATATATCCCTTCACACATGATTGTATGAAGACACAGTGGAGGGACTGCCTGTTCAGTCACATGATTGTATGAAGACACAGTGAAGGGACTGCCTGTTCAGTCACATGATTGTATGAAGACACAGTGAAGGGACTGCCTGTTCAGTCACATGATTGTATGAAGACACAGTGGAGGGACTGCCTGTTCAGTCACATGATTGTATGAAGACACAGTGAAGGGACTGCCTGTTCAGTCACATGATTGTATGAAGACACAGTGAAGGGACTGCCTGTTCAGTCACATGATTGTATGAAGACACAGTGAAGGGACTGCCTGTTCAGTCACATGATTGTATGAAGACACAGTGGAGGGACTGCCTGTTCAGTCACATGATTGTATGAAGAAGACAGTCAGTGAAGGGACTGCCTGTTCAGTCACATGATTGTATGAAGACACAGTGAAGGGACTGCCTGTTCAGTCACATGATTGTATGAAGACACAGTGAAGGGACTGCCTGTTCAGTCACATGATTGTATGAAGACACAGTGGAGGGACTGCCTGTTCAGTCACATGATTGTATGAAGACACAGTGAAGGGACTGCCTGTTCAGTCACATGATTGTAGAAGACACAGTGAAGGGACTGCCTGTTCAGTCACATGATTGTATGAAGACACAGTGAAGGGACTGCCTGTTCAGTCACATGATTGTATGAAGACACAGTGAAGGGACTGCCTGTTCAGTCACATGATTGTATGAAGACACAGGAAGGGACTGCCTGTTCAGTCACATGATTGTATGAAGACACAGTGAAGGGACTGCCTGTTCAGTCACATGATTGTATGAAGACACAGTGAAGGGACTGCCTGTTCAGTCACATGATTGTATGAAGACACAGTGAAGGGACTGCCTGTTCAGTCACATGATTGTATGAAGACACAGTGGAGGGACTGCCTGTTCAGTCACATGATTGTATGAAGACACAGTGAAGACAAAGGGACTGCCTGTTCAGTCACATGATTGTATGAAGACACAGGGAAGGGACTGCCTGTTCAGTCACATGATTGTATGAAGACAGTGGAGGGACTGCCTGTTCAGTCACATGATTGTATGAAGACACAGTGAAGGGACTGCCTGTTCAGTCACATGATTGTATGAAGACACAGTGAAGGGACTGCCTGTTCAGTCACATGATTGTATGAAGACAAAGTGGAGGGACTGCCTGTTCAGTCACATGATTGTATGAAGACAAAGTGGAGGGACTGCCTGTTCAGTCACATGATTGTATGAAGACACAGTGAAGGGACTGCCTGTTCAGTCACATGATTGTATGAAGACACAGTGAAGGGACTGCCTGTTCAGTCACATGATTGTATGAAGACAAAGTGGAGGGACTGCCTGTTCAGTCACATGAAGACAAAGTGGAGGGACTGCCTGTTCAGTCACATGATTGTATGAAGACAAAGTGGAGGGACTGCCTGTTCAGTCACATGATTGTATGAAGACAAAGTGGAGGGACTGCCTGTTCAGTCACATGATTGTATGAAGACAAAGTGGAGGGACTGCCTGTTCAGTCACATGATTGTATGAAGAAGTGGAGGGACTGCCTGTTCACACATGATTGTATGAAGACAAAGTGGAGGGACTGCCTGTTCAGTCACATGATTGTATGAAGACAAAGTGGAGGGACTGCCTGTTCAGTCACATGATTGTATGAAGACAAAGTGGAGGGACTGCCTGTTCAGTCACATGATTGTATGAAGACACAGGGAAGGGACTGCCTGTTCAGTCACATGATTGTATGAAGACACAGTGGAGGGACTGCCTGTTCAGTCACATGATTGTATGAAGACACAGTGAAGGGACTGCCTGTTCAGTCACATGATTGTATGAAGACACAGTGAAGGGACTGCCTGTTCAGTCACATGATTGTATGAAGACAAAGTGAGGGAGTTCAGTCACATGATTGTATGAAGACAAAGTGGAGGGACTGCCTGTTCAGTCACATGATTGTATGAAGACACAGTGACTGCCTGTTCAGTCACATGATTGTATGAAGACACAGTGAAGGGACTGCCTGTTCAGTCACATGATTGTATGAAGACAAAGTGGAGGGACTGCCTGTTCAGTCACATGATTGTATGAAGACAAAGTGGAGGGACTGCCTGTTCAGTCACATGATTGTATGAAGACACAGTGAAGGGACTGCCTGTTCAGTCACATGATTGTATGAAGACAAAGTGGAGGGACTGCCTGTTCAGTCATGATTGTATGAAGACACTGCCTGTTCAGTCACATGATTGTATGAAGACAAAGTGGAGGGACTGCCTGTTCAGGGATGAAGATACAGTGGAGGGACTGCCTGTTCAGTCACATGATTGTATGAAGTTCAGTCACATGATTGTATGAAGACAAAGTGGAGGGACTGCCTGTTCAGTCACATGATTGTATGAAGACAAAGTGGAGGGACTGCCTGTTCAGTCACATGATTGTATGAAGACAAAGTGGAGGGACTGCCTGTTCAGTCACATGATTGTATGAAGACACAGGGAGGGACTGCCTGTTCAGTCACATGATTGTGAAGACACAGTGGAGGGACTGCCTGTTCAGTCACATGATTGTATGAAGACACAGTGGAGGGACTGCCTGTTCAGTCACATGATTGTATGAAGACACAGTGAAGGGACTGCCTGTTCAGTCACATGATTGTATGAAGACAAAGTGGAGGGACTGCCTGTTCAGTCACATGATTGTATGAAGACAAAGTGGAGGGACTGCCTGTTCAGTCACATGATTGTATGAAGACACAGTGAAGGGACTGCCTGTTCAGTCACATGATTGTATGAAGACACAGTGAAGGGACTGCCTGTTCAGTCACATGATTGTATGAAGACAAAGTGAAGGGACTGCCTGTTCAGTCACATGATTGTATGAAGACAAAGTGGAGGGACTGCCTGTTCAGTCACATGATTGTATGAAGACAAAGTGGAGGGACTGCCTGTTCAGTCACATGATTGTATGAAGACACAGTGAAGGGACTGCCTGTTCAGTCACATGATTGTATGAAGACAAAGTGGAGGGACTGCCTGTTCAGTCACATGATTGTATGAAGACAAAGTGGAGGGACTGCCTGTTCAGTCACATGATTGTATGAAGACAAAGTGGAGGGACTGCCTGTTCAGTCACATGATTGTATGAAGATACAGTGGAGGGACTGCCTGTTCAGTCACATGATTGTATGAAGACAAAGTGGAGGGACTGCCTGTTCAGTCACATGATTGTATGAAGACAAAGTGGAGGGACTGCCTGTTCAGTCACATTGTATGAAGACAAAGTGGAGGGACTGCCTGTTCAGTCACATGATTGTATGAAGACACAGTGGAGGGACTGCCTGTTCAGTCACATGATTGTATGAAGACAAAGTGGAGGGACTGCCTGTTCAGTCACATGATTGTATGAAGACACAGTGAAGGGACTGCCTGTTCAGTCACATGATTGTATGAAGACAAAGTGGAGGGACTGCCTGTTCAGTCACATGATTGTATGAAGACAAAGTGGAGGGACTGCCTGTTCAGTCACATGATTGTATGAAGACAAAGTGGAGGGACTGCCTGTTCAGTCACATGATTGTATGAAGACAAAGTGGAGGGACTGCCTGTTCAGTCACATGATTGTATGAAGACACAGTGAAGGGACTGCCTGTTCAGTCACATGATTGTATGAAGACAAAGTGGAGGGACTGCCTGTTCAGTCACATGATTGTATGAAGACAGAAAATGTGTCTAATCTTCTGAATGAAATTGTCTTTGTTCCACAGAAAGAAGAACATTGAAATTGCAGTCGCAGTGTGTGTGTGTGTGTGTGTGTGTGTGTGTGTGTGTGTGTGTGTGTGTGTGTGTGTGTGTGTGTGTGTGTGTGTGTGTGTGTGTGTGTGTCCTTATGTATATGAGTGTATGTTACATGTTTAAGAAAAACAGTGAAAGGAAGCATAACACAATCCCACAGCCTATTAGTTTAATATCCATTTAATTGGAGCACCTGGGGATTAATTGATTAGTCAATCAATCGTCGCAATGCTGACAAATGGATGGCTGTATGAATGGAACTGAATGGAGACAGAATCTACGTCCCAAGTAACATCATATTCCCTGTATAGTGCACTTCTTTTGACCAGAGTTCTATTGGCCCTGGTCAGAAGTAGTGCACTACATAGGGAATACGGTGCCATTTGGGATGCAGAACAAGGCAGGGCGTATGTAAATGGGAATGAATTAGTCTGGTTATGTTTCAGCTTGTCTTGTTTGGAGTGAAAACATTCCCTGAAGCCTGGGCCAGGTCAGGAGCCTCTCCATCCACCACTGTGGTCAGATCCCATCGCTGTCAGACAGAATCATTTCACCTCATTACCTCTGACCATGTATAAATAGAAGGTCCTTCCACCTTCCAGCCTTTAACACTTAAATGCCTACAATTAACCTCTTGTGACTACAGGCCCTGTGTCCAATACACCACAGGAATAGCGAAGTAGCCTGGTTCCCCCCAAACTGCACCCAGCCCCTGAACACACACACACACTAACACACAAAGGCGGACACTCAAACACACGTGTACACACACTCTGAAAAGCAACCACCCCTACCATAAACAGACCCACACACATACCCCGCTCCACCACCTCTGCTCATGTTCATTAGACAGCAATATATCATGTGTTGTGTTTTCCCTCCAGCACGATTTATTGGGTGACTGATACACTTTAGTATGTGTGCACTGAGCGGGTGTGAACCACGTCATGACAATCCCAGCATCATGCTTACGGCTTTCTCCCCAAAACACTAACACCACATGCATGTTATCCACGCCTTCTCATCCAAACTCTCCCATAAAAGAGCGTTCCATATCAAGGTGTGGTTTTGTCTGAGACTGCAGCAACATGTCATGGCGTGGAAAAATAACCACAAAATCCTCAATGATATGGCTCCCAGAGGCCACCGTAGGTAGACGTTATTCATGGCAAGTATCCAGCTGATGGACTGTTCCATGGCTGATATAATGACTATACTGGTAGAAAGATATACTGTTACTGTTTCCAACCAACCCTGTACCCTCCCTTTACCATACCTCAACCTCCTCTCCCTTGTACCAGAGCTTAGCATTGTGGGTGGAATGAGTACGTGGTACCAATGAGGTAAGTGCTGCCTATAGGTCCACACAATGGATCTATTGGAGGGTTGTGAAGGTTTGGAGAGGAGGTTATGCTTTTTCTTTCCCCTCACTCAGGGTCCACTGGGTTTAAAGCAGAGCGGGTGAAGGGTGAGTTGTCCATCACCCGGCACCTTCTCATCCTCTCCCTGACTTCAAAACCTCAGACTAACCTGTCAGAACAACATTATTAATAAACATATTGACACCTTCCAGACTAGTTCTGAACCTAATACATGCCGTAAAGGAATATGAACACGTTTTAGACATTATATCCGTAAATATGAATGTGTGTCCCTAGAAATCTCATGTCCCTCGAGACAAAGCTCAGGCCCCTTCATATTCTAGAAAGGCTGACATGTAGCTCTTTATAACGGCCCTGGGATTAACTCACCGACTTCCTCCCCATGGTAAATAACTCACTGAAGTACTAGTGCTCCAAAAGGTGAAACTCACAATGGATTTCTCAGATATCCAACATGAAACCACAGCTTTCCTCACCTAGAGCACCCCCTATAATCACTGTGTCAGGGCCAGCGCTCTAAACACCTCAGACAAGTTATTTTTGGATGGGTACACCACTCCAGTGTCGACCGGGGGGAGGGGGAGTGGGGGATCACCCGACATGCTTAAACCGAATAATGTAAAATAAGGATATTTCACTAGACTGATGTCACAAAAAAATAATTTACAGTCAGTTGTGACAAGTAATAATTGCAGGTTTGGTCACTGGGCTGTGACCCATACGTCATGTTCTATGCCGTCAATCCAGTGACAAGAGAGGAAGCAAGCCCAATGCTAACAGGTATCTGCCCAAAGGAAGCTAGCTCAATGGTAGCATTCATGTTGATTTGGCCCAATGCTAACAATTATATACCCAGAGGAAGCTACCCCAATGGTAACATGCATGTTGATCTAGCCCAATGCTAACATGTGTCTGTCCAGAAGAATCTAGCTCAATGCTAACAGGTATGTTGATCTGGACAAATGCAAACAGGCATGTTAACCTTCCCAGAGGAAGCTGGCCCAACGCTAACAGTTATATTGATCTACCCTGAGGAAGCTAGCCCAATGCTAACAAATATATTTCTCTGCCCAGAGGAAGTTAGCCCAATGTTAACAGTTATATTGATCTGCCCAGAGGAACCTAGCCCAATACTAACAGGTAGTTGATCTAGCCTATAACAGGCATGCAGAGGCAAGTTAGGGTCAGTGGGGAGAGGAACAGCCACTTCCCCTTTCTGTCCGATAAGGACCAGGTTGGGGGCTAAGGGCAGGGAGGTAGGGTGATGGGTTTCAGCACAGTAGCAATATCTATCAGTGTTAATCTAGACAGTGTGTTTAGATTACATTGCAAGAAAATATAATATGTATTTTCAACAACATTTTCAAAAGTCCTATAGTATAGACAGTATAGTTTAAATTAAAATATTCACAAACCTCTTCTTATCTGTCTAGACTGTGGAATAGCATCAAAACGTTTTCTTACTGCATCAAAATGTCTTACTTATGTGGCTACTGTGGCTAGACTGTGGAATAGCATCAAAATGTCTTACTATGTGGCTAGACTGTGGAATAGCATCAAAATGTCTTACTATGTGGCTAGACTGTGGCATGGCATCTTACTATGTGGCTAGACTGTGGAATAGCATCAACATGTCTTACTATGTGGCTAGACTGTGGAATAGCATCAACATGTCTTACTATGTGGCTAGACTGTGGAATAGCATCAACATGTCTTACTATGTGGCTAGACTGTGGAATAGCATCAAAACGTCTTACTGTGTGGCTCAAAGACTGTGGAATAGCATCAAAACTTCTTACTATGTGGCTAGACTGTGGAATAGCATCAAAACTTCTTACTGTGTGGCTAGACTGTGGAATAGCATCAAAACTTCTTACTATGTGGCTAGACTGTGGAATAGCATCAAAACGTCTTACTATGTGGCTAGACTGTGGAATAGCATCAAAACTTCTTACTATGTGGCTAGACTGTGGAATAGCATCAAAACTTCTTACTATGTGGCTAGACTGTGGAATAGCATCAAAACGTCTTACTGTGTGGCTAGACTGTGGAATAGCATCAAAACTTCTTACTGTGTGGCTAGACTGTGGAATAGCATCAAACGTCTTACTGTGGCTAGACTGTGGAATAGGTCTTACTGTGTGGCTAGACTGTGGAATAGCATCAAATAGCATCAAAACGTCTTACTATGTGGCTAGACTGTGGAATAGCATCAAAAATCTTACTGTGTGGCTTCAAAACTTACTGTGTGGCTAGACTGTGGAATAGCATCAAAATGTCTGGAATAGCATCTACTGTGTGGCTACTGTGGAATAGCATCAAAACTTCTTACTGTGTGGCTAGACTGTGGAATAGCATCAAAACGTCTTACTGTGTGGCTAGACTGTGGAATAGCATCAAAACTTCTTACTGTGTGGCTAGACTGTGGAATAGCATCAAAACTTCTTACTGTGTGGCTAGACTGTGGAATAGCACTGAGTGTTGAGGATAGATTTGCTGATACCTCAGCTTTCAAAATGTTTTCTTTTTTTGTCTTTATATGTACAGACCACAGAGGTTTATTCAGTATATGTTATCATGTAGCTACTGTATATTCTAGGTGTAAATAATCCAATAATCTAGGTTTAATAACACTTGTTAATTTTTCAATGTCAAGAAAGAAAATGTCCTCTCTCCCTCCATTTGTGTGTCCTCCTGGATAATGACATTACCATGTCTTACTGCGGTATTCAGCCTGAACAGAATGTTGGTTTGAACCTGGCTTTTAGGGCAGCAATGATTGAGAGAGGACCTAAAATGGTGGAATATTTCACACTGTGTTGACACACTCCTACGGTTGGAGTTGTAACCCCGATGAAGTTTCTCATGGTATGGTATCCATATTAGGACAGCCTCAGAGTCACAAGGAGTTTGAGTTAGAGTCATTAGAACTTTTCAACTCCTTGTGAATGTTCAGGTTTCCTAATATGGACACCATACTACAGCATATTTAAAACCCATTAATAACCTGGAGCACATGTTTCTGAT
>NW_027010297.1:0-33468 GCF_036934945.1 Oncorhynchus masou masou
TTGCTCTGTCTGCATGCTATGTCTTGCTTGTTCTATGTTTCTCTGTCTGTATGCTATGTCTTGCTTGTTCTATGTTGCTCTGTCTGTATGCTATGTCTTGCTTGTTCTATATTGCTTTGTCTGCATGCTATGTCTTGCTTGTTCTATGTTGCTCTGTCTGCATGCTATGTCTTGCTTGTTCCAGCATTCTCTGTCTGCATGCTATGTCTTGCTTGTGAGGTGTGGAAACACTGTTGCTTTTATGATTTTATGAATTTTGTCTTGCTGCTTTTTGTTCTATGTTGCTCTGTCTGTATGCTATGTCTTGCTTGTTCTATGTTGCTCTGTCTGTATGCTATGTCTTGCTTGTTCTATGTTGCTCTGTCTGCATGCTATGTCTTGCTTGTTCTATGTTGCTCTGTCTGCATGCTATGTCTTGCTTGTTCTATGTTTCTCTGTCTGCATGCTATGTCTTGCTTGTTCTATGTTGCTCTGTCTGCATGCTATGTCTTGCTTGTTCTATGTTGCTCTGTCTGTATGCTATGTCTTGCTTGTTCTATGTTGCTCTGTCTGTATGCTATGTCTTGCTTGTTCTATGTTGCTTTGTCTGCATGCTATGTCTTGCTTGTTCTATGTTTCTCTGTCTGCATGCTATGTCTTGCTTGTTCTAGCATTCTCTGTCTGCATGCTATGTCTTGCTTGTTCTATGTTGCTCTGTCTGCATGCTATGTCTTGCTTGTTCTATCTTGCTCTGTCTGCATGCTATGTCTTGCTTGTTCTATGTTTCTCTGTCTGCATGCTATGTCTTGCTTGTTCTATGTTACTCTGTCTGCATGCTATGTCTTGCTTGTTCTATGTTGCTCTGTCTGTATGCTATGTCTTGCTTGTTCTATGTTGCTCTGTCTGCATGCTATGTCTTGCTTGTTCTATCATTCTCTGTCTGCATGCTATGTCTTGCTTGTTCTATGTTTCTCTGTCTGCATGCTATGTCTTGCTTGTTCTATGTTTCTCTGTCTGCATGCTATGTCTTGCTTGTTCTATGTTGCTCTGTCTGCATGCTATGTCTTGCTTGTTCTATGTTGCTCTGTCTGTATGCTATGTCTTGCTTGTTCTATATTTCTCTGTCTGCATGCTATGTCTTGCTTGTTCTATATTGCTTTGTCTGCATGCTATGTCTTGCTTGTTCTATGTTGCTCTGTCTGCATGCTATGTCTTGCTTGTTCTAGCATTCTCTGTCTGCATGCTATGTCTTGCTTGTGAGAGTATGGCTCACTATTGCTTTATGCTTTTATGAATTTTGTCTTGCTGCTTTTTGTTCTATGTTGCTCTGTCTGTATGCTATGTCTTGCTTGTTCTATGTTGCTCTGTCTGTATACTATGTCTTGCTTGTTCTATGTTTCTCTGTCTGCATGCTATGTCTTGCTTGTTCTATGTTGCTCTGTCTGCATGCTATGTCTTGCTTGTTCTATGTTTCTCTGTCTGCATGCTATGTCTTGCTTGTTCTATGTTGCTCTGTCTGTATGCTATGTCTTGTTCTTGTTCTATGTTTCTCTGTCTGCATGCTATGTCTTGCTTGTTCTATGTTGCTCTGTCTGCATGCTATGTCTTGCTTGTTCTATGTTTCTCTGTCTGCATGCTATGTCTTGCTTGTTCTATGTTGCTCTGTCTGCATGCTATCATTCTGCTCATTCTCTGTGCATGCTATGTTGCTCTGTCTGCATGCTATGTCTTGCTTGTTCTATGTTGCTCTGTCTGCATGCTATGTCTTGCTTGTTCTATGTTGCTCTGTCTGTTGCTCTGTCTGTATGCTATGTCTTGCTTGTTCTATGTTGCTATTGTCTATATTGTAATTGTTTTTAATAAGCTGCCCAGGAACTGAAATTTGAAAATTAGCCGGCTGGCTAAAACCGTCACTTTTACTGAAACGTTGATTAATGTGCACTGCCCCTATAAAAATAAAATAAACTCAGGCTCAAGCTCAACCCCAGTTCTAAGGAAACCTAACTCTGCCCCTTGTTTTGCATGTTGTCAGTATATAAGATGTTAGTATTCTCTATTAGAACATTAATATTCAGTGATTTACTGAAGGGAACTGATGGAATTCTGTTTTTGGCATTAAGGGAATGTTCACCCCTTTTTTTCACCTTCATTGAACCAGGTAAGTTGGTTGAGAACGAGTTCTCTACATTTATAACTGCGACCTGGCCAAGATAAAACAAAAACAGTGCGACAAAGAAAATAACAACACAAGTTACCCATGAATAAGAAACATACAGTCAACAACACTGAAAAGTCTATATACAGTGTGTGCAAATGAGGTAAGATAAAGGGAGGTATAAGGCAATAAATAGGCCAAGGTGGCGAAATAATTACAATTTAGCAATTAAACACTGGAGTGATAGATGTACAGAATAATGTATGGCTGAAAATAGAGATTCTGGGGTACAAGGAAAAACTAAAAATAACAATATGGGGATAGAAGTAGTTGGATGGAGCTTTAAGACATGTCCATGTAAAGAGACTACATCTAAGGACATGTCCATGTAAAGAGACCATCTAGGACATGTCCATGTAAAGAGACCCATCTAAGGACATGTCCATGTAAGAGACTATAAGGACATGTCTGTACAGCAAAGAGACCCATCTAGAGGCATGTCCATGTATGAAAGACCCATCTAAGGACATGTCCATGTAAAGAGACCCATCTAAGGACATGTCCATGTAAAAGGGCCCATCTAAGGGCATGTCTGTAAGACCCATCTAAGGGCATGTCCATGTAAGAGGACCCATCTAAGGACATGTCTATGTAAAGGGCCCATCTGAGGACATGTCATGTAAAGAGACCCATCTGGACATGTCCATGTAAAGAGATTACATCTAAGGGCATGTCCATGTAAGAGAGACCCATCTAAGGACATGTCCCATGTAAAAAGACCCATCTAAGGGCATCATGTAAAGGACCCATCTAAGGACATGTCCATGTAAGACACCCATCTAAGGACATGTCCATGTAAGACCCATCTAAGGACATGTCTATGTAAAGAGACCATCAAGGACATGTCCATGTAAAGAGACCCATCTAGGACATGTCCATGTAAAGAGACCCATCTAAGGACATGTCATGTTGAGAGACCCATCTAAGGACATGTCCATGAAAGACCCATCTAAGGCATGTCTATGTAAAGAGACCCATCTAAGGACATGTCCATGTAAAAGAGACCCATCTAAGGACATGTCCATGTAAAAGACCCATCTAAGGACATGTCCATGTAAAGAACCCATCTAAGGACATGTCCATAAAGGGCCCATCTAGGACATGTCCATGTAAAAAGACCCATCTAAGGACATGTCCATGTTAAGAGGTCCCATCTAGGACATGTCCATGTAAAGACAGTCTAAGGGCATGTCTATGTAAAGAGACCCATCTAAGGACATGTCCATGTAAAAGAGACCCATCTAAGGACATGTCCATGTAAAGAGACCCATCTAAGGACATGTCCATGTAAAAGACCCATCTAAGGGCATGTCCATGTAAAGAGACCCATCTAAGGGCATGTCCATGTAAAGGAGACCCCATCTAAAGGCATGTCCACGTAAAGGACTACATCTAAGGGCATGTCCATGTAAGAGACCCATCTAAGGACATGTCCATGTAAAAGAGACCCATCTGGACATGTCCAAAGAGACCCATCTAAAGGCATGTCCACGTAAGGGACCATCTAAGGACATGTCCATGTAAAAAGACCCATCTAAGGACATGTCCATGTAAAGAGACCCATCTAAGGGCATGTCTGTAAAGAAGACCCATCTAAGGGCATGTCCATGTAAAAGACCCATCTAAGGACATGTCTATGTAAAAGACCCATCTAAGGACATGTCCATGTAAAGAGACCCATCTAAGGACATGTCCATGTAAGACCCATCTAAGGCATGTCCATGTAAAGAGACCCATCTAAGGACATGTCCATGTAAAGAGACCCATCTAAGGGCATGTCCATGTAAAGAGACCCATCTAAGGACATGTCCATGTAAAGAGACCCATCTAAGGACATGTCCATGTAAAGAGACCCATCTAAGGACATGTCTATGTAAAGGGACCCATCTAAGGACATGTCCATGTAAAGAGACCCATCTAAGGACATGTCCATGTAAGACCCATCTAAGGACATGTCCATGTTAAAGACCCATCTAAGGACATGTCCATGTAAGAGACCATCTAAGGGCATGTCTATGTAAAGAGACCCATCTAAGGACATGTCCATGTAAAAGAGACCCATCTAAGGACATGTCCATGTAAAGAGACCCATCTAAGGACATGTCCATGTAAAGAGACCCATCTAAGGACATGTCCATGTAAAGAGACCCATCTAAGGACATGTCCATGTAAGAGACCCATCTAAGGACATGTCCATGTTAAGAGACCCATCTAAGGACATGTCCATGTAGAGACCCATCTAAGGGCATGTCTATGTAAAAGACCCATCTAAGGACATGTCCATGTAAAGAGACCCATCTAAGGACATGTCCATGTAAAGAGACCCATCTAAGGACATGTCCATGTAAAAGGAGACCCATCTAAGGGCATGTCCATGTAAAGAGACCCATCTAAAGAGGCATGTCCATGTAAAAGACCCATCTAAAGGCATGTCCACGTAAAGAGACCCATCCTAGGGCATGTCCATGTAAAGACCCATCTAAGGACATGTCCATGTAAAAGACCCATCTAAAGGCATGTCCACGTAAAGAGACCCATCTAAGGACATGTCCATGTAAAGGACCCATCTGAGGACATGTCCCATGAACCATCTAAGGGCATGTCCATGTAAAGAGACCCATCTAAGGACATGTCACGTAAAGAGACCCATCTAAGGACATGTCCATGTAAAGAGACCCATCTAAGGGCATGTCCATGTAAGACCCATCTAAGGGCATGTCCATGTAAGAGACCCATCTAAGGGCATGTCCATGTAAAGAGACCCATCTAAGGACATGTCCATGTAAAGAGACCCCATCTAAGGACATGTCCATGTAAGGACCCATCTAAGGACATGTCCATGTAAGAGACCCATCTAAGGGCATGTCCATGTAAAGAGACCCATCTAAGGACATGTCTATGTAGAGACCCATCTAAGGACATGTCTACGTAAAGAGACCCATCTAAGGGCATGTCTATGTAAAAGAGACCCATCTAAGGACATGTCCATGTAAAGACCCATCTAAAGACATGTCCATGTAAAGAGACCCATCTAAGGGCATGTCATGTAAAGAGACCCATCCCTAGGACATGTCCATGTAAAGAAGACCCATCTAAAGACATGTCCATGTAAAGAGACCCATCTAAGGACATGTCCATGTAAAGAGACCCATCTAAGGGCATGTCCATGTAAAGAGACCCATCTAAGGACATGTCCATGTAAAGAGACCCATCTAAGGACATGTCTATGTAAAGAGACCCATCTAAGGACATGTCCATGTAAAGAGACCCATCTAAGGACATGTCCATGTGTAAGACCCATCTAAGGACATGTCCATGTAAAGAGACCCATCTAAGGACATGTCCATGTTAAGAGACCCATCTAAGGACATGTCCGTGTAAGAGACCCATCTAAGGACATGTCCGTGTAAAGAGACCCATCTAAGGACATGTCCATGTAAAGAGACCCATCTAAGGACATGTCCATGTAAAGAGACCCATCTAAGGGCATGTCCATGTAAAGAGACCCATCTAAGGACATGTCCATGTAAAGAGACCCATCTAAGGACATGTCCATGTAAAGAGACCCATCTAAGGACATGTCCATGTAAAGAGACCCATCTAAGGACATGTCCACGTAAGACCCATCTAAGGACATGTCCATGTAAAGAGACCCATCTAAAGACATGTCCATGTAAAGAGACCCATCTAAGGACATGTCCATGTAAAGAGACCCATCTAAGGGCATGTCCATGTAAGAGACCCATCTAAGGACATGTCCATGTAAAGAGACCCATCTAAGGACATGTCTATGTAAAGAGACCCATCTAAGGACATGTCCATGTAAAGAGACCCATCTAAGGACATGTCCATGTAAAGAGACCCATCTAAGGACATGTCCATGTAAAGAGACCCATCTAAGGACATGTCCATGTAAAGAGACCCATCTAAGGACATGTCTATGTAAAGAGACCCATCTAAGGACATGTCCATGTAAAAGAGACCCATCTAAGGACATGTCCATGTAAAGAGACCCATCTAAGGACATGTCCATGTAAAGAGACCCATCTAAGGACATGTCCACGTAAAGAGACCATCTAAGGACATGTCCATGTAAAGAGACCCATCTAAGGACATGTCCATGTAAAGAGACCCATCTAAGGACATGTCCACGTAAAGAGACCCATCTAAGGACATGTCCATGTAAAGAGACCCATCTAAAGGCATGTCCATGTAAAGAGACCCATCTAAGGACATGTCCATGTAAAAGAGACCCATCTAAGGACATGTCCATGTAAAAGAGACCCATCTAAGGACATGTCCATGTAAAAGACCCATCTAAGGACATGTCCATGTAAAGAGACCCATCTAAGGGCATGTCCATGTAAAGAGACCCATCTAAGGGCATGTCCATGTAAAGAGACCCATCTAAGGGCATGTCCATGTAAAGAGACCCATCTAAGGACATGTCCATGTAAAGAGACCCATCTAAGGACATGTCCACGTAAAGAGACCCATCTAAGGACATGTCCATGTAAAGAGACCCATCTAAGGACATGTCCATGTAAAGAGACCCATCTAAGGACATGTCCATGTAAAGAGACCCATCTAAGGACATGTCCATGTAAAGAGACCCATCTAAGGACATGTCCATGTAAAGAGACCCATCTAAGGACATGTCCATGTAAAGAGACCCATCTAAGGACATGTCTATGTAAAGAGACCCATCTAAGGACAAGTCCATGTAAAGAGACCCATCTAAGGACATGTCCATGTAAAGAGACCCATCTAAGGACATGTCCATGTAAAGAGACCCATCTAAGGACATGTCCATGTAAAGAGACCCATCTAAGGACAAGTCCATGTAAAGAGACCCATCTAAGGACATGTCCACGTAAAAGAGACCCATCTAAGGACAAGTCCATGTAAAGAGACCCATCTAAGGACATGTCCACGTAAAGAGACCAGTGAGAACCAATGTGAAGTTCATAGGAGTCCCTTTTAGACATTTGTACATTTTCAACAACTTTACATCCCATAATAGCAAAATCTTTGATTTCTGGTCAAACAGATGGAAAAAGGGTCTTAGAATGAAACACATGGAAACCATGTGTTTAATGAGTTCGATACCATTCCATTGATTCCGTTCCAGCCATTACTATGAGCCTGTCCTCCCCAGTTAAGGTGCCACTGATCTCCTCCTGTGTTAGAAATTCATCAAGTTAAGACCCCGGCCAAATAACATCAACACATATATTTCGCTTTGGAGAAATGGATTTCCTTAAGAAACATTGCCCTGTGTCTTGTAATGAAAGTCCACATATCTCATGAGGAGGGAGGATAGTGAAAGTCCACATATCTCATGAGGAGAGAGGATAGTGAAAGTCACTATATCTCATGAGGAGGGAGGATAGTGAAAGTCAACTGACTTGCCTGGTTAAATAAAGGTAAAATTAAAAAATTAAATATCTCATGAGGAGGGAGGATAGTGAAAGTCCACATATCTCATGAGGTGAGAGGATAGTGAGTCCACATATCTCATGAGGAGGGAGGATAGTGAAAGTCCACATATCTCATGAGGAGGGAGGATAGTGAAAGTCCACATATCTCATGAGGAGGGAGGATAGTGAAAGTCCACATATCTCATGAGGTGAGAGGATAGTGAGTCCACATATCTCATGAGGAGGGAGGATAGTGAAAGTCCACATATCTCATGAGGAGGGAGGATAGTGAAAGTCCACATATCTCATGAGGAGGGAGGATAGTGAAAGTCCACATATCTCATGAGGAGGGAGGATAGTGAAAGTCCACATATCTCATGAGGAGGGAGGATAGTGAAAGTCCACATATCTCATGAGGAGGGAGGATAGTGAAAGTCCACATATCTCATGAGGAGGGAGGATAGTGAAAGTCCACATATCTCATGAGGTGAGAGGATAGTGAAAGTCCACATATCTCATGAGGTGAGAGGATAGTGAGTCCACATATCTCATGAGGAGGGAGGATAGTGAAAGTCCACATATCTCACGAGGAGGGAGGAGAGTGAAAGTCCACATATCTCATGAGGAGGGAGGATAGTGAAAGTCCACATATCTCTAAGACAATCATGGAACCAACAGTTGCTTCTATTACACCAGATGTATGTTATTTGAACCGATTATTTTAACATCGCACACAGAAGAATTCATAAGGATAATTTAGTTGCTACCAGCAGCCTGCACAGATAGAGCACAATACATTAGAGTGCAGTAGAGTAGTGTAAAGTACAGTAGAGTACAGTATAGTAGAGTGCAGTACAGTAGTGTAGAGTACATTAGAATACAGTATAGTAGAGTGCAGTACAGTAGAGTAGAGAACAGTAGAGTATAGTACAGTAGAGTGCAGTACAGTAGAGTGCAGTAGAGTAGAGGAGAGTACAGTAGAGTGCAGTACAGTAGAGTGCAGTACAGTAGATTAGAGAACAGTAGAGTAGAGTAGAGTAGAGTAGAGTAGAGTAGAGTAGAGTAGAGTAGAGTAGAGTAAAACATTTTGAGTAGAGTATAGTTCATTACAGTACCTTAGAGCACAATAGAGTTGAGTACACTATAATGTACTGTACTGTACTGGGCTCTACATTACTGTACTGGGCTCTACTGTACTGTACTTTGATGTCGAAACTTGTGAAACAGATGTCTATGATTGGTTCAGATTGGGTCCGGTTCGGACCAACCAAAGTTGGTCCTGTATGGGAGCAGAGGTCATTAAAATAATAGCCAGTGTGTGGAACAATACCCAAATATGCAAAGGAAGATACAGTGAGGGAAAAAAGTATTTGATCCCCCTGCTGATTTTGTACGTTTGCCCACTAACAAAGAAATTATCCGTCTATAATTTTACTGGTAGGTTTATTTGAACAGTGAGAGACAGAATAACAACAAAAATCCAGAAAAAGCATGTCAAAAATGTTATAAATTGATTTGCATTTTAATGAGGGGAAATAAGTATTTATTTACAGTATATATTTACAGCTCCCCACAGCCTGAAAAATACACTTTTCTAAGTAGACATCTACTTTCATAGACACACACACACACACACACACACACACAAACCACCACACACGCACACACACACACACACACACACACACACACACACACACACACACACACACACACACACACACACACACACACACACACACACACACACACACACACACACACACACACACAAAACACACACACACCTTTGATTACAGCAGCCTGCCTTATTCAACCAGGGAAGGAAGTGACAGCCATTCTAAGTGGATGTTCCCTCTGACTCTGTCTGGCTCAGCCTGCACGTCGGTCCGTATCAGGGTCCTTTAACAAGGTCAGAGATCAAGAGCGATTCAAAAGGGTTCTGTTTCTCCCTGGGTAATGTTCCGGGACCCCTTTGAAGTTGTCACTTAAGTGATAATGCCAGAGAAGCCGGTGTTTGGAGGATATATTGGCATGGGTGTTGTTAGGCCCGGGACGAAGTCAAGGACTGGCAAACCGTCCCAATGTATCCTCCAAACATCAGCCCGAAAGGGCATTATAATTTTTATACAACGGGTTACCAACATAATCAAATAATGATTTACATATTTTTATTAGAAACGTTACATTTATGAATTTATTATTATTATTATTTATTTATCCTTCCACGAGATATAGTCCCTGTACAAATCTAGGGTTGCTAACCAAGCGTCTGGTCATCCGTTTTATTGGTTCGGTTGCCAGAGACGCGACGGTCGTTGTCTTTTTGTTCTGTATCTATGGACGCAACCCAGTCGTTCGTTTTAAATGTTCTATTGCCATAATGGCTTGCAACATTTTCATCCCTTGCTTGCTAGCGAGCCAACTACGGCTAACTTACAGTCACGTCAAACAGTACAGCCAGAATAACAGCAAAGTAGATACACTTGCATTTGTTTAAGCTGTTTTCTCGTGACATTAATTTCGATACATACATATCAATAAGCTAATGAAGCGACATTTCACCTGGCATAGAAAAAGTGTTCTCTCGTCAGGACACAAGCTGGAAAGACTGAAAACTGAAAACCAGCTGCTCTTCGTTTCGTTTGATCTGTTTTCAATTGCTATTTCTGTGAGGACAGACGCTGGGAGACAAGAAGCAATTACAGTGAGTGATAAACAGACAGGAAACATAACACGAACAGCATCTGGACAAGGGACACATAACGACATTAATGCGGGAAATAAACTGAGGAAGTTACAGATATTGGGGAGGTAATTAATAATAATGACGTGATGGAGTCCAGGTGAGTCCGATGAAGCACTGATGCGCGTAACGATGGTGACAGGTGTGCGTAATGATGAGCAGCCTGGTGGCCTTGAGAGCCAGAGGGCAGACGTGGCAGTTTCTTTGTATACAGTATATCCATAAAATTAGGCTGATTCGTGATTTCGATAGACTGAGAAAAGATGCCTTCCTGTCTGTCTCATCTCGATTCCCAACACGTTTATTACCTTGGGACAGCTGGTGATCGAATTTGAAAATTGTACAAATGTTGCTAATGTCTGAGACAGGACAGTGAGGTTTATAAAAATCTCTGCTGTTGAAAATCAAATGTTAGTCTAAAAGAAATTGGAGATAATGTCAAGATGCTTTTCATAGTGGAGATCAAGTTTATAAATTGCCTGGCTGGGCTGATGAGACAGTGGATTGCGTAGTCAGATGGAACAGAGCAAATAGGCATTTTAACATCATAGATTTAGCCGTGGCAACTTGTGGAATAGACACCAGATGGACTGCGGTTTTAACCAATCCGCATTCAGGATTAGACCCACCGTTGTATAAATCAATCAATCAATCAAATGTATTTATAAAGCCCTTTTTACATCATGTCACAAAGTGCTGTACAGAAACCCAGCCTAAAACCCCAAACAGCCAGCAATGCAGATGTAGAAGCACGGTGGCTAGGTATAACAGACTGATCCTAGCCCCCCGACACATAAACTATTGCTCACCCATTGTAACTGACAGTTAGACTTACAGGTTATGTCGTTGTCTTTTGTTTGAATTGTTTACGTGTCCGCTGTGCGGGGGAAATGATAATACAAGCGGAACCACGTAGCTAATACTGTTGTAACGGGGATCCTTATTGTAGCAACACACTTCATGTCATCGGGTGTAGTTCATAAAGGTTGAAGAGTGTATGTTAGGATGAAGTGTGAATTCATGCCAGGAATAATAAAGTTGTGAAGTTTGATTTCCTCCCTTCTGTAATAAGCAGCCAATTAGGTATTTTTTCCTTTATTCATGTGTTTAATCTGAACCCGTTATAATGCCGGTTAAACTGTTATGTATGTAAGCACTTCAGAGTTATACCAAGCTAATAAGTCAAGCTAATAAGTCACTCGTAAGATAAGGTTGTAAGAGTGTGCTTAACTGTATTTTTAATTTACGGAAGGTGATAATTCTGACTAAAACTACAGAATAAAGCCGCCTGTTAAAATCAAAGGAACGGTTGTGCTCGTGGTTACAGAAGGGAGCTACACCCATGACTGCATGGCCAGGCACGACTCCAACACCATCATTAAGTTTGCAGGCGACACAACAAAGTGGTAGGCCTGATCACCGACAACGATGAGACAGTCTATAGGGAGGAGGTCGGAGAACTGTTCGTGTGGTGCCAGGGATAACAACCTCTCCTCAAAGTGATCAAGACAAAGGAGATGCTTGTGGACTACAGGAAAAGGAGGGCTGAGCACGTATTAATAGAGAAGAGACGGACAAAAGTGCATTGTTGATAAATGAGTCCCATTCACCTGACATGCCGAGACCCGAGACAAGGAAATTCTCTGAAATCTACACTTAATTAATACATTTAGTGTTGGCCAAATCAGAAACGTAGCCTACACTATGTTAAAACACCTCTAGTATTAATGTCAGTCACACACAACTCCCAAGTCAAAAAATCAATAGGTTAATAAGGACTACAGGACTACATTTATACAGGCAGTCTGACTACAGGACTACATTTATACAGGCTGTCTGACTACAGGATTACATTTATACAGGCGGTCTGACTACAGGACTACATTTATACAGGCAGTCTGACTACAGGATTACATTTATACAGGCGGTCTGACTACAGGACTACATTTATGCAGGCAGTCTGACTACAGGACTACATTCATACAGGCAGTCTGACAACAGGACTACATCTATACAGGCAGTCTGACAACAGGACTACATCTATACAGGCAGTCTGACGACAGGACTACATCTATACAGGCAGTCTGACTACAGTACTACATCTATATAGGCAGACTGACTACTGGACTACATCTATGCAGGCAGTCTGACGACAGGACTAGTTCTGTACAGGCAGTCTGACTACAGGACTACATCTATACAGGTAGTCTGACTACAGGACAACATATACAGGCAGTCTGACTACAGGACCACATTTATACAGGCAGTCTGACTACAGGACTACATCTATACAGGCAGTCTGACTGCAGGAGTTCTATACAGGCAGTCTGACTACAGGGCTACATCTATACAGGCAGTCTGACTACAGAACTACATCTATACAGGCAGTCTGACGGCAGGACTACATCTATACAGGCAGTCTGACTACAGGACTACATCTATACAGGCAGTCTGACGACAGGACTACATCTATACAGGCAGTCTAACTACAGGACTACATCTATACAGGCAGTCTGACTGCAGGCAGTCTGACTACAGTACTACATCTATATAGGCAGACTGACTACTGGACTACATCTATGCAGGCAGTCTGACGACAGGACTACATCTATACAGTAGCAGTCTGACTGCAGGACTACATCTATGCAGGTAGTCTGACTACAGAACTACATCTATACAGGCAGTCTGACTACAGGACCACATCTATACAGGCAGTCTGACTACAGAACTACATCTATACAGGCAGTCTGACTACAGGGCTACATCTATACAGGCAGTCTGACTACAGGACAACATATATACAGGCAGTCTGACTACAGGACCACATCTATACAGGCAGTCTGACTACAGGGCTACATCTATACAGGCAGTCTGACTACAGAACTACATCTATACAGGCAGTCTGACGGCAGGACTAGTTCTATACAGGCAGTCTGACTGTAGGCAGTCTGACTACAGGACTACATCTATACAGGCAGTCTGACTACAGGACAACATATATACAGGCAGTCTGACTGCAGGACTAGTTCTATACAGGCAGTCTGACTATAGGCAGTCTGACTATAGAACTACATCTATACAGGCAGTCTGACTACAGGACCACATCTATACAGGCAGTCTGACTACATGACTACATCTATACAGGCAGTCTGACTGCAGGACTAGTTCTATACAGGCAGTCTGACTACAGAACTACATCTATACAGGCAGTCTGACTACAGAACTACATCTATACAGGCAGTCTGACTACAGTACTACATCTATATAGGTAGTCTGACTACAGAACTACATCTATACAGGCAGTCTGACTACAGGCAGTCTGACGACAGGACTACATCTATAAAGGCAGTCTGACTACAGTACTACATCTATATAGGTAGTCTGACTACAGAACTACATCTATACAGGCAGTCTGACTGCAGGACTAGTTCTATACAGGCAGTCTGACTACAGAACTACATCTATACAGGCAGTCTGACTGCAGGACTACATCTATACAGTAGAATATGAACAGAAGAGTGGTAAGTCAATAAGATCACAGTCATTCCACCTCAATGTTCCATTATATAATGGTTGTGCAGAGTGACAACTGACATGCAGAGTGACAACTGACATGCAGAGTGGCAACTGACATGCAGAGTGGCAACTAACATGAGTGGCAACTAACATGCAGAGTGGCAACTGACATGCAGAGTGGCAACTGACATGCAGAGTGGCAACTAACATGCAGAGTGGCAACTAACATGCAGAGTGGCAACTAACATGCAGAGTGGCAACTGACATGCAGAGTGGCAACTGACATGCAGAGTGGCAACTGACATGCAGAGTGGCAACTAACATGCAGAGTGGCAACTAACATGCAGAGTGGCAACTAACATGCAGAGTGGCAACTGACATGCAGAGTGGCAACTGACATGCAGAGTGGCAACTAACATGCAGAGTGGCAACTGACATGCAGAGTGGCAACTAACATGCAGAGTGGCAACTAACATGCAGAGTGGCAACTAACATGCAGAGTGGCAACTGACATGCAGAGTGGCAACTAACATGCAGAGTGGCAACTGACATGCAGAGTGGCAACTAACATGCAGAGTGGCAACTGGCGTGCAGAGTGGCAACTGACGTGCAGAGTGGCAACTAACGTGCAGAGTGGCAACTAACATGCAGAGTGGCAACTGACATGCAGAGTGGCAACTAACATGCAGAGTGGCAACTGACATGCAGAGTGGCAACTAACATGCAGAGTGGCAACTAACATGCAGAGTGGCAACTAACATGCAGAGTGGCAACTGACATGCAGAGTGGCAACTGACATGCAGAGTGGCAACTAACATGCAGAGTGGCAACTGACATGCAGAGTGGCAACTAACATGCAGAGTGGCAACTAACATGCAGAGTGGCAACTAACATGCAGAGTGGCAACTGACATGCAGAGTGGCAACTAACATGCAGAGTGGCAACTGACATGCAGAGTGGCAACTAACATGCAGAGTGGCAACTGACATGCAGAGTGGCAACTGACGTGCAGAGTGGCAACTAACATGCAGAGTGGCAACTGACATGCAGAGTGGCAACTAACATGCAGAGTGGCAACTGACATGCAGAGTGGCAACTGACATGCAGAGTGGCAACTAACATGCAGAGTGGCAACTGACATGCAGAGTGGCAACTAACATGCAGAGTGGCAACTAACATGCAGAGTTGCAACTAACATGCAGAGTGGCAACTAACATGCAGAGTGGCAACTGACATGCAGAGTGGCAACTAACATGCAGAGTGGCAACTGACATGCAGAGTGGCAACTGACATGCAGAGTGGCAACTGACATGCAGAGTGGCAACTAACATGCAGAGTGGCAACTAACATGCAGAGTTGCAACTAACATGCAGAGTGGCAACTAACATGCAGAGTGGCAACTGACATGCAGAGTGGCAACTGACATGCAGAGTGGCAACTGACATGCAGAGTGGCAACTAACATGGAAATGAACGTGTGGATGAAGATGCTAATGAAACGCTTGCTTTGTTCCACGTGTGCCGCTTCATTTCAAGTGCTCGGTGTTCTAACTCCAGCACCATCCATCCATGTCAATGTGGGAAGGAGCGAGACCAACAACACTGAGAACCGTCACACAGTTCTATACCTAGTCCGAGGCATTGGTTTATATGGAGAAATTAGAGTGGTCATTCGTGACTTAATACCTGTAAACAAACAGCCTCCCAATTCAAAGTGCAGGGATATCTTTATTCCTCTTTTTAGAAGAAAAAAGCTCTATTTTTATAACGTGATTACATGGATATGCTGTGATTTATTCTTATTATACTTCTGTGTATATATTTAAATGTACCTACCAAAATGGACACTTAAAAAAATAACATAACTTCTGTAATTTCTCTGGTAAGGAGAAGACAGCTCCCATCCACAGCGGTAGCGTTAGTTACTGCAGGTCAGGGAGGGGTGCTGCTGGCTCCTGATGTGTTATCTGTCTGGTAGTGTGAGGGGTTAGAGGGGTTAGATTAATGAGGATTTGAGGTGGAATCAGCCCAGAGCAGGGCACAGTCCCAGTTCCCAGAGGAACAGATGTTCCCTGTTCCGTAACACATCGCCTTTTCTGTTCTTAATCATTCCTATACCCAGGCTAGTTCACCATCTCTGACCCTTAATCATTACTACACCCAGGCTAGCTTCACCCTCTCTGACCCTCAATCATTCCTACACCCAGGCTAGCTTCACCCTCTCTGACCCTCAATCATTACTACACCCAGGCTAGTTTCACCATCTCTGACCCTTAATCATTCCTACACCCAGGCTAGCTTCACCATCTCTGACCCTTAATCATTCCTACACCCAGGCTAGCTTCACCCTCTCTGACCCTTAATCATTCCTATACCCAGGCTAGTTTCACCATCTCTGACCCTTAATCATTCCTACACCCAGGCTAGCTTCACCATCTCTGACCCTTAATCATTCCTACACCCAGGCTAGCTTCACCCTCTCTGACCCTTAATCATTCCTACACCCAGGCTAGCTTCACCCTCTCTGACCCTTAATCATTCCTACACACAGGCTAGCTTCACCATCTCTGACCAGTAATCATTACTACACCCAGGCTAGCTTCACCATCTCTGACCCTTAATCATTACTACACCCAGGCTAGCTTCACCATCTCTGACCCTTAATCATTACTACACCCAGGCTAGTTTCACCATCTCTGACCCTAAATCATTCCTATACCCGGGCTAGCTTCACCATCTCTGACCCTTAATCATTCCTACACCCAGGCTAGCTTCACCATCTCTGACCCTTAATCATTACTACACCCAGGCTAGCTTCACCATCTCTGACCCTTAATCATTACTACACCCAGGCTAGTTTCACCATCTCTGACCCTAAATCATTCCTATACCCTAGCTTCACCATCTCTGACCCTTAATCATTCCTACACCCAGGCTAGCTTCACCATCTCTGACCCTTAATCATTACTACACCCAGGCTAGCTTCACCATCTCTGACCCGTAATCATTACTACACCCAGGCTAGCTTCACCATCTCTGACCCTTAATAAGTTTCTCTTTCTCTCTCTCTCTCCCTCTTTCTTTCTTTATGTCTCTCTCCCTCTTTTTCCTCTCTCTCTCTCTATCTTCCTCTCACTTCTACTCTCTCTCCCTCCCTCTCTCACCCTGTACAAACAGTAGGCAGCAGTAGTCCTTTAGATAGACAGACATACTTTATTAAACTCCTGTCATGACATCATAGTGCCCAGCCTTTTGTTTCACTTTCTAGTGCACTACTTTTGACCGTTACTCTATGGACCCTAGTCAAAAGTAGTGCACTATATGGGGAATAGGGTGCCATTTGGGATGCATACAACAGGTCTTCAGCATGTGAGGGAGCTCACCCTCCTAGTGATGTAATCTGTCTTTTAATCAAAACAAAAAAATACTGTTCTGTTCTTCTCTCTGTTGTGGTACCTGACTGACCTAGCAGGGGAGAGATGGCAGATATCTCAATCACACAGCTGAATCAAATCAGAGTTTATTTGTCACGTGCGCCGAATACAACAGGTGTAGTAGACCTTACAGTGAAATGCTGAATACAACAGGTGTAGTAGACCTTACAGTGAAATGCTGAATACAACAGGTGTAGGTAGACCTTACAGTGAACTGCTGAATACAACAGGTGTAGTAGACCTTACAGTGAAATGCTGAATACAACAGGTGTAGACCTTACAGTGAAATGCTGAATACAACAGGTGTAGTAGACCTTACAGTGAAATGCTGAATACAACAGGTGTAGTAGACCTTACAGTGAAATGCTGAATACAACAGGTGTAGACCTTACAGTGAAATGCTGAATACAACAGGTATAGTAGACCTTACAGTGAAATGCTGAATACAACAGGTGTAGTAGACCTCACTGTGAAATGCTGAATACAACAGGTGTAGGTAGACCTTACAGTGAAATGCTGAATACAACAGGTGTAGTAGACCTTACAGTGAAATGCTGAATACAACAGCTGTAGACCTTACAGTGAAATGCTGAATACAACAGGTGTAGGTAGACCTTACAGTGAAATGCTGAATACAACAGGTGTAGTAGACCTCACTGTGAAATGCTGAATACAACAGGTGTAGGTAGACCTTACAGTGAAATGCCGAATACAACAGGTGTAGTAGACCTTACAGTGAAATGCTGAATACAACAGGTGTAGACCTTACAGTGAAATGCTGAATACAACAGGTGTAGTAGACCTTACAGTGAAATGCTGAATACAACAGGTGTAGACCTTACAGTGAAATGCTGAATACAACAGGTGTAGACCTTACAGTGAAATGCTGAATACAACAGGTGTAGACCTTACAGTGAAATGCTTACTGACAGGCTCTAACCAACAGTGCAAAAAAGGTATTAGGTGAACAATATATAGTAGAGGCTATATACAGTAGAGAGGCTATAACAGTGGTGGGGCTATATACAGTAGAGAGGCTATAACAGTAGCGAGGATATAACAGTAGTGAGGCTATATACAGTAGAGAGGCTATATACAGTAGCGAGGATATAACAGTAGTGAGGCTATATACAGTAGAGGCTATATACAATAGAGAGGCTATATACAGTAGCAAGTATATAACAGTAGCGAGGCTATAACAGTAGCGAGGCTATAACAGTAGCAAGGATATAACAGTAGTGAGGCTATATACAGTAGAGAGGCTATATACAGTAGTGAGGCTATATACAGTAGAGAGGCTATATGCAGTAGAGAGGCTATATACAGTAGAGAGGCTATAACAGTAGCGAGGATATAAGAGTAGTGATGCTATATACAGTAGAGAGGCTATATACAGTAGAGAGGCTATAACAGTAGCGAGGATATAACAGTAGTGAGGCTATATACAGTAGAGAGGCTATATACAGTAGAGAGGCTATATACAGTAGCGAGACTATATACAGTAGAGAGGCTATAACAGTAGCGAGGATATAACAGTAGTGAGGCTATATACAGTAGAGGCTATATACAGTAGAGAGGCTATATACAGTGGCGAGGCTATATAAAGTAGAGAGGCTATATACAGTAGCGAGGATATAACAGTAGTGAGGCTATATACAGTAGCGAGGCTATAACAGTAGCGAAGCTATAACAGTAGAGAGGTTATATACAGTAGAGGCTATATACAGTAGAGATGCTATAACAGTAACGAGTCTATAACAGTAGCGAGGCTATAACAGTAGCGAGGCTATAACAGTAGCGAGGCTATATACAGTAGTGAGGCTATAACAGTAGCGAGGCTATAACAGTAGCGAGGCTATAACAGTAGCGAGGCTATATACAGTAGTGAGGCTATAACAGTAGCGAGGCTATAACAGTAGCGAGGCTATATACAGTAGAGAGGCTATATACAGTAGTGAGGCTATAACAGTAGCGAGGCTATAACAGTAGTGAGGCTATAACTGTAGCGAGGCTATAACAGTAGCGAGGCTATATACAGTAGAGAGGCTATATACAGTAGAGGCTATATACAGTAGTGAGGCTATATACAGTAGAGACTATATACAGTAGCGAGGCTATATACAGTAGTGAGGCTATATACAGTAGAGGCTATATACAGTAGCGAGGCTATAACAGTAGCGAGGCTATAACAGTAGCGAGGCTATATACAGTAGAGAGGCTATATACAGTAGTGAGGCTATAACAGTAGCGAGGCTATAACAGTAGTGAGGCTATAACTGTAGCGAGGCTATAACAGTAGTGAGGCTATAACAGTAGAGAGGCTATAACAGTAGAGACTATATACAGTAGCGAGGCTATATACAGTAGTGAGGCTATATACAGTAGAGGCTATATACAGTAGCGAGGCTATAACAAGCGAGCTATAGTAGCGAGGCTATAACAGTAGCGAGTCTATAACAGTAGTGAGGCTTTAACAGTAGTGAGGCTATAACAGTAGTGAGGCTATATACAGTAGAGGCTATATACAGTAGAGAGCTATATACAGTAGAGGCTATATACAGTAGTGAGGCTATATACAGTAGAGGCTATATACAGCGAGGCTATAACAGTAGCGAGGCTATAACAGTAGCGAGGCTATATACAGTAGAGAGGCTATATACAGGCTATAACAGTAGCGAGGCTATAACAGTAGTGAGGCTATAACTGTAGCGAGGCTATAACAGTAGTGAGGCTATAACAGTAGAGAGGCTATAACAGTAGAGACTATATACAGTAGCGAGGCTATATACAGTAGTGAGGCTATATACAGTAGAGGCTATATACAGTAGCGAGGCTATAACAGTAGCGAGGCTATAACAGTAGCGAGGCTATAACAGTAGCGAGGCTATAACAGTAGCGAGTCTATAACAGTAGTGAGGCTTTAACAGTAGTGAGGCTATAACAGTAGTGAGGCTATATACAGTAGAGGCTATATACAGTAGAGAGGCTATATACAGTAGTGAGGCTATATACAGTAGTGAGGCTATAACAGTAGTGAGACTATAACAGTAGCGAGGCTATATACAGTAGTGAGGCTTTGACAGTAGTGAGGCTATGACAGTAGCGAGGCTATATACAGTAGCGAGGCTATATACAGTAGTGAGGCTATATACAGTAGTGAGGCTATATACAGTAGTGAGGCTATAACAGTAGCGAGGCTATATACAGTAGTGAGGCTATAACAGTAGTGAGGCTATAACAGTAGTGAGGCTATATACAGTAGTGAGGCTATAACAGTAGAGAGGCTATAACAGTAGTGAGGCTATAACAGTAGAGAGGCTATAACAGTAGAGAGGATATATACAGGCACCGGTTAGTCAGGCTGATTGAGGTAATATGTACATGTAGATATGGTTAATAAAGTGACTATGCATACAGTATATGATAAACAGAGAGTAGCAGCAGTGTAAAAAGAGGGGATGGGGGGGTGGCACACAATGCAAATAGTCCAGGTAGCCATTTGATGACCTGTTCAGGAGTCTTATGGCTTGGGGGTAAAAACTATTGAGAAGCCTTTTTGTCCTAGACTTGGCACTCCGGTACCGCTTGCCATGCGGTAGTAGAGAGAACAGTTTATGACTGGGGTGGCTGGGGTCTTTGGCAATTTTTAGGGCCTTCCTCTGACACCGCCTGGTGTAGAGGTCCTGGATGACAGGCAGCTTAGCTCCAGTGATGTACTGATGTACTACCCTCTGTAGTGCCTTGCGGTCGGAGGCCGAGCAGTTGCCGTACCAGGCAGTGATGCAACCAGTCAGGATGCTCTCGATGTTGCAGCTGTAGAACCTTTTGAGGATCTCAGGACCCATGCCAAATCTTTTTAGTCTCCTGAGGGGAATAGGCTTTGTCGTGCCCTCTTCACGGCTGTCTTGGTGTGTTTGGGCCATTCTACTTTGTTGGTGATGTGGACACCAAGGAAGTTGAAGCTCTCAACCTGCTCCATTACAGCCCCGTCGATGAGAATGGGGGCGTGCTCGGTCCTCCTTTTCCTGTAGTCCACAATCATCTCCTTAGTCTTGGTTACATTGAGGAATAGGTTGTTGTCCTGGCACCACCTCCCTGTAGGCTGTCTGATTCTTGTTGGTGATCAGGCCTACCACTCTCGTGTTGTATGCAACCTTAATGATGGTTTTGGAGTAGTGACTGGCCATGCAGTCATGGGTGAACAGGAAGTACAGGAGGGGACTGAGCACACACCCCTTAGGGGCTCCAGTATTGAGGATTAGCGTGGCGGATGATGTCTTGTTACCTACCCTTACCATCTTGGGGCGGCCCATCAGGAAGTCCAGGATCCAGTTGCAGAGGGAGGTGTTTAGTCCCAGGATCCTGAGCTTAGTGGTGAGCTTTGAGGGCACTATGGCGTTGAACGCTGAGCTGTAGTCATTGAATAGCATTCTCACGAAGGTGTTCCTTTTGTCCAGGTCGGTCTGTCTTTGGGTACAGGTACACGTTGATGGGACAACCACAGATCCATACTTTTTACTTATATATAAGAGAAGGGCCTGATTCAATTAAGACTGGCACCCGGGTTGGGTATTTAAAAACAAACTCACCTAAAAAAGACTGTCTTTTGTTTGAGTTAGCAATGTTCTTATTTATTCACACACTAGCTATTGTTTTGTTGAATCCAAATGGACAAGAACTCTGATACAGGTTACCAGGTGTGAATATACAGGTAACTGACTAAATAAAGGAAACACTTAAGTAAATGAGGGATACAAAGTACATTTGAAAGTGTGGTTCCTGAGTTAATTAAGCATTTAACATCCTATCCTTTTTAGGGTCATGTATGAAAAAGCCCATTATTTTGGCTAGGATGGCTATGCCCCCATCCATAGGGCTCAAGTGGTCACTGAATGGTTTGATGAGCATGAAAACGATGTAAACCATATGCCATGGCCGACTCAGTCACCAAATCTCAACCCTACTGAACACATATTGGAGATTCTGGAGCCGCGCCTGAGACAGCGTTTTCCACCACCGTCAACAAAACACCAAATGGTGTAATTTCTCGTGGAACAATGGTGTCTCATCCCTCCAATAGAGTTCCAGACACTTGTAGAATCTATGTCAAGGCTCATTGAAGCTGTTGTGGCTTGTGCTGGCCCAATGCCCTATTAAGACACTTTAGTGTGACTGTTTGAGGTTGTGGACAGGTGTCTTTTATACTGATAACAAGTTCAAACAGGTGCCATTAATAAAGGTAACGAGTGGAGGACTGAGGAGACTCTTAAAGAAGAAGTTAGAGGTCTGTGAGAGCCAGAAATCTTGCTTGTTTGTAGGTGACCAAATACTTATTTTCCACCATAATTTGCAAATAAATTCATTAAAAATCATACAATGTGATTTTCTGGATTTTTTCTTCTCATTTTGTCTGTCATAGTTGAAGTGTACCTATGATGAAAATTACAGGCCACTCTCATCTTTTTAAGTGGGAGAACTTGCACAATTGGTGGCTGACTAAATACTTTTTTTGCCCCACTGTATGTTGGGGTTTCCTTTATTTTGGCAGTTACCTGTAGGTCTTCAAGCCTATGAGCTTTGAGTATATGAATATAGTTCATATCTTCATGATGCTATAAAGAGTTCAAAAGAATACAAAATAAAAGTGTCTGGTATGTTGTGTAACCTACTGAAATAATGACAATTATGTGACAAGGATGTGTGGATGATGGCCAGACACCATGTCTGTTAGCGAAGTGCATGAGTTCATCAAGTCTATCTACAGTTCAGTTCCACTGACCCTGTCCCCTGACCTGGATAAATGGTTTTACTTGTTTGTTTTCTAATCTGAATGAATGTGCAAAAGTCAAAATCCCACATTATCTGTTGGAAAGTCTTTGGCACTAATCTCATATCCTGTAACAAAAATATAATTTAAAAGCTCTAAAAAGACCATGATTTAGGGAAGAGTAGTGCATTTCTGTGTTTAATATTCGTACCACACTGTGTATACAGAAATGTACATTACTTGGAAGTGCATGAGTCTCATTTGGCCAGGATCCAGCTGAAATGGGTTTGATATTCTCGTATCACTATGTGTATACCAGAGGAGGCTGGTGAGAGGAGCTGTAGGAGGACGAGCTCATTATAATAGAGCTCTGCTACCCGGCCCGACAGGCCTTGACGTTATACATCGGGTTAGGGCTGGGTAGGTCCTGTTGTCTCATCAATAACTAGGGTCCGGGTAGGACTCAGGTATTAATAAATTGATCAGTTACATTTTGAAGTTGAGCCATTTGCTTGTGCTCTGCTTCAGAGTACAGTCATTTCTGACTTAGGTCATGCCATGGTGTCAGAAGTGCTTCAACCTTGTCAAATCTAAGACCTATGCATTCCCGTTGTGTACGTTCCCCATGCTACGTCAATACGCCCCGCGGTGCATTCTGAGCGACTCTGGGACAGGAGAGCTCTCCTACAAAGGAGTGATTTAAAACATTGTTTTACCTTTATTTAACTAGGCAAGTCAGTTAAGAACAAATTCTTACTATGACGGCCTACCAAGAGGCAACAGGCCTCCTGTGGGACGGGGTCTGGGATTAAACATGTAAAATAAAATATATATATAAATATAGGACAAAACATACATCACAACAAGAGAGACTAAACTACATAAAGATAGACCTAAGACAACAACATAGCAAGGCATCAACACAACATGATAACAACATGGTAGAGTAACAACACAACATAGTAGCAACACAACATGATAACAACATGATAGAGTAGCAACACAACATGATAACAACATGGTAGAGTAGCAACACAACATGATAACAACATGGTAGAGTAGCAACACAACATGAACATGATAACAACATGGTAAGTAGCAACACAACATGGTAGTAGCAACAACACATGGTAGAGTAGCAACACAACATGATAACAACATGGTAGAGTAGCAACACAACATGATAGACAACATGGTAGAGTAGCAACACAACATGATAACAACATGGTAGAGTAGCAACACAACAACAACATGGTAGAGTAGCAACACAACATGAGTACACAACATGGTAACAACATGGTAGAGTAGCAACACAACATGGTAGAGTAACATGGTAGAGTAGCAACACAACATGGTAACAAAATGAGTAGCAAACAACATGGTAGAGTAGCAACACAACATGATAACAACATGGTAGAGTAGCAACACAACATGATAACAACATGGTAGAGTAGCAACACAACATGATAACAACATGGTAGAGTAGCAACACAACATGATAACAACATGGTAGAGTAGCAACACAATATGATAACAACATGGTAGAGTAGCAACACAACATGGTAGAGTAACAACACAACATGGTAACAACATGGTAGAGTAGCAACACAACATGATAACAACATGGTAGAGTAGCAACACAACATGATAACAACATGGTAGAGTAGCAACACAATATGATAACAACATGGTAGAGTAGCAACACAACATGGTAGAGTAGCAACACAACATGGTAACAATATGGTAGAGTAGCAACACAACATGATAACAACATGGTAGAGTAGCAACACAACATGGTAGAGTAGCAACACAACATGATAACAACATGATAGCAACACAACATGATAACAACATGGTAGAGTAGCAACACAACATGATAACAACATGGTAGAGTAGCAACACAACATGATAACAACATGGTAGAGTAGCAACACAACATGATAACAACATGGTAGAGTAGCAACACAACATGATAACAACATGATAACAACATGGTAGCAGCACAAAACATGGTACAAACATTATCGGGCACAGACAACAGCACAAAGGATGGGAAGGTAGAGGCAACAATACATCACGTAAAGCAGCCACAACTGTCAGTAAGAGTGTCCATGATTGAGTCTTTGAATGAAGAGATAAAACTGTCCAGTTTGAGTGTTTGGTGCAGCTCGTTCCAGTCGCTATAAATTGTGTCTACATATTCTAGCATGGGTAGGATGGTCATCTGAATCAGGGTTAGTTTGGCAGCTGGGATGAAAGAGGACAGATTACGATAGCGGAAACCAAGTCTAGATTTAACATTAGCCTGCAGCTTTGATATGTGCTGAGAGAAGGACAGCAAGAAGTATAACATTACCCATATTTTCCGAGATGTGAGATAATTTATAAATTTGTATATCTTTGGAAGACAGACAAAGAGGAGCAGCGAATGGATTTACTAATGGAAGAAGTTATTTCAGATTTTGGATATAGGGCCGGGCCGGACTTTAAATTTGACAGAAGCTATCGGGCCTAATAAGGGTAGGGCCTGAACGTTGCGGGCATGGGTAGGGATCGGGCTTAAAATTCATGCCTGTGCAGAGCTCTACATTGTCATGGCTGGAATGGAATGTATCAAACACATGAACCAGGTGGAAACCACCATTTTGACTCTGTTCCATTTATTTCATTCCCTCCATTACAATGAGCCCGTCCTCCTATAGCTCCTCCCACCAGCCTCCTCTGGGGTAGTATGTCATATCTAATAGCAGCACTACTATTACTACTACTGCTAAAACTACTATTACTACTACTGATAAAACTACTATTACTACTACTGCTAAAACTACTATTACTACTACTGCTAAAACTACTATTACTACTACTGCTAAAACTACTGTTACTACTACTGCTAAAACTACTATTACTACTACTGCTAAAACTACTGTTACTACTACTGCTAAAACTACTATTACTACTACTGCTAAAACTACTATTACTACTACTGCTAAAACTACTGTTACTACTACTGCTAAAACTACTATTACGACTACTGCTAAAACTACTATTACTACTACTGCTAAAACTACTGTTACTACTACTGCTAAAACTACTGTTATTACTGCTAAAACTACTATTACTACTACTGCTAAAACTGACTACTTTAAAACTACTATTACTACTACTGCTATTACTACTACTGCTAAAACTACTGTTACTACTACTGCTAAAACTACTATTACTACTACTGCTAAAACTACTATTACTACTACTGCTAAAACTACTGTTACTACTACTGCTAAAACTACTATTACTACTACTGCTAAAACTACTATTACTACTACTGCTAAAACTACTGTTACTACTACTGCTAAGGCTACTGTTACTACTGCTAAAACTACTATTACTACTACTGCTAAAACTACTGCTGCTGCTACTAAAACTACTGTTATTACTACTGCTAAAACTACTATTACTACTACTGCTAAAACTACTGTGCTACTACTGCTAAAACTACTGTTGCTGTTGCTACTGCTAAAACTATTAAGGCTACTTGTTACTACTACTGCTAAAACAACTGTTACTACTACTGCTAAAACTACTATTACTATTACTACTGCTAAAACAACTATTTACTACTACTAAAACTAAAACTACTGTAAAACTACTATTACTACTACTGCTAAAACTAGGCTGCTGTTGCTACTACTGCTAAAACTACTGTTACTACTGCTAAAACTACTGTTACTGTACTACTACTGCTAAAACTACTATTACTACTACTGCTAAAACTACTATTACTACTACTACTACTGCTAAAACTACTATTACTACTACTGCTAAAACTACTATTACTACTACTGCTAAAACTACTATTACTACTACTGCTAAAACTACTGTTACTACTACTGCTAAAACTACTGTTACTACTACTGCTAAAACAACTATTACTACTACTGCTAAAACTACTGTTACTGCTACTGCTAAAACTACTATTACTACTACTGCTAAAACTACTACTTACTACTAAAACTACTAAAACTGCTAAAACTACTATTACTACTACTGCTAAAACTCTATAAATATTTTTTGTGGTGCCCGACTCTCTAGTTAATTACATTTACATGATTAGCTCAATCAGGTAATATTAATTACCTACCTGTGGTAATGTGTGTTTGTGCTATATATATGTTTTTATCCCAGCAGGCCTTTTGCCTTTTGGTAGGCCGTCATTGTAAATAAGAATTTGTTCTTAACTGACTTGCCTAGTTGAATAAAGATTAAAAAATAAACAGTACAAGTAAATCAAACATAATCTCACCTCAACTGCTATATGACAGTCAATCGATGTGATCTATCACTAGCTCGGATAACAATGCCATTAGCCATTGATGGGTCCAGTTCTATTTTCCATTGCCGTGCCGCTAGATAGTTTCTGTTGTTGATTAGTGGGTCTGTGCCATGTGGACGACCTTGACAGAGAGGGAGGGTTGGTACACCAAGCCCCCTGGCTGGCTCCACTCTGTAGTAACTGTGCCAACAGGACAGTGTCACGTATAAATGAACATCCTCTGATCTATATTGGGCTATTTTCCAATAGCGGTAGAGAGTGGTGATAGGGTAGACAGTGAGGACCTGACCCCCTATCTGATTGATGACCAGTGCTTGCATCCCAAATGGCACCATATTCCCTATGTTGTGCACTACTTTTGACCAGGGTCCATATAGGGAATAGGTTGCCATTTAGGACAAAACCACAGTGTTGATTTGCCTCCCGAGACTTTATTGATTACTTTGATTACTGTATAACATCCTGCTGTGTCCCAAATGGCGCCTATTCGGGTCCTGGTCAAAATTAGTGCACTATATAGGGAATAGGGTGACATTTGGGATGCATACCAGGCTCAACTGTGCCCACTACTGTGCCGCTGTTTTAAACACTCTACCAAGCCACAGCACAAACCATAGACAGAGTACAGCAGACCAGGGTCAATTTCATGTTAAAGCTAGGATCACCACAGGCCCCTGGAGCCCATCCTGCAAGGACCAGAGAGAGAGAGGTAATGAGAGACGAAAAAGGCCAATGAAGGACAATAGGAGAAGAAGAAAAGAGAGAAGAAGAAAAAAATAAATAAGAAGGAAGGAGAGAGAGAAGAATGAAAGGAGAGAAGAAGAAAAGGAAGAAGAAGGAAAGGAGTGAAGAAGAAAAGGAAAGAAGAAGTAAAGGAAAGAAGAAGAAAAAGGAAAGAAGAGAAGAGAAGAAGAAAGGAGAGAAGAAGGAAAGGAAAGAAGAAGGAAGGAGAGGAAGAAGAAAAGGAAAGAAGAAGAAAAGGAAAGAAGAGAAGAGAAGAAGAAAAGGAGAGAAGAAGGAAAGAGAAGAAGGAAAGGAGAGAAGAAGAAAAAATAAATAAGAAGGAAGGGAGAGGAGAAGAATGAAAGAGAGAAGAAGAAAAGGAAAGAAGAAAGGAAAGAAGAAGAAGAAAGGAGAGAAGAAGGAAAGGAAAGAAGAAGAAAAGGAAAGAAGAGAAGAGAAGAAGAAAAGGAGAGAGAAGAAGGAAAGGAAAGAAGAAGGAAAGGAGAAGAAGAAAAGGAAAGAAGAAGAAAAGGAAAGAAGAGAAGAAGAAAAATAACATAGGAAGAAAGAACTAAGAGCGGAGGCTTTTCATTGGTCAATACCGAGTTCATGGCCAGTGCACCCCAACGTCTCACAGTTTCAAGCAAGCACCCATACTTGAGTGGCATCGAAAGAGGCTAAAATGTTTTTTCCCTCTTCTTTCATTATTGTCTTGTGTTTTTCCACGTCCGCCCGAGGTTTATGTAAGAGCAGGAGTTGCAATCCAGTCAAAATGAGGTCAGCGACGGGACAGGAGGATTAGAAGGTTATTAAACAAGAGGGTGCGTCCCAAATGGGAAAAGTAGTGCACTATTGTAGGGGATAGGGTCCCATTTCACATCAAATAAACACAGGGAGCAGCAGTACCCAGTCGATGTGCAGGGGTGCCGAGGTAAGTTAGTGCATTTGGAAAATATTCAGACCCTGACTTTTTCCAGGCTTTTTTTTCTAAAATGGATTAAATTGTTGTTGTTTTTTACACCCCATGTTGACAAAGCAAAAAAAAGGTTTTTAGACATTTTCGCAAATTGCCATAAAAAAATACTTAATGAATTATCTAATTTCTATAAATATTCAGACCCTTTACTCAGTACTTTGTTGAAACACCTTTGGCAGCAATTACAGCCTCAAGTCTTCTTGGGTATGACGCAATAAGCTTGGCACACCTGTATTTGGGGAGTTTCTCCCATTCTTCTCTGCAGATCCTCTCAAGCCCTGTCAGGTTGGATAGGGAGCGTTGCTGCACAGCTATTCTCCAGAGATGTTCGATTGGGTTCAAGTCCAGGCTCTGGCTGGGCCTCAGGACATTTAGAGACTTGTCCAGAAGCCACATCTGCTTTGTCTTGGCTGTGTGCTTGGGTCGTTGTCCTGTTGGAAAGTGAACCTTCACCCCAGTCCGAGGTCCTGAGTGTTCTGGAGCAGGTTTTCATCAAGGATCTCTGTACTTTACTCCGTTCATCTTTTCCTAGATCCTGACTAGTCCACAGCATGATGCTGCCACCACCATGCTTCACCGTAGGGATGGTGCCACCACCATCCCTTCACCAGGGATGGTGCCACCAGCTTTCTCTGACGTGATGCTTGGCATTCAGGCCAAGGTTGAATCTTGGTTACATCAGACCAGAGAATCCTGTTTCTCATGTTCTAAGTCCTTAAGGTGCCTTTTGTTAAACTCCAATCGAGCTGTCCACGTGCCTTTTTACTGAGGGTGGCTTCCATCTGGCCACCCTACCATAAAGGCCTGATTGAATGCTGCAGAGATTGTTGGGAGTGCTGCAGAGAGTGTTGTCCTTCTGTAAGGTTCTCCCATCTCCACAGAGGAACTCCGGAGCTCTGTCAGAGTGACCATGCGCCCTTCTCCCAATTGCTCAGTTTGGCTGGGCGGCAAGCTCCTGGGAAGAGTCTTCGTGGTTCCAAACTTCTTCCATTTAAGAATGATGGAGGCCACAGTGTTCTTGGAGACCTTCAATGCTGCATAAATGTTTTGGTTCCTTCCCCAGGTCTGTTCCTCAACACAATCCTGTCTCAGAGTTCTACGGACAATTCCTTCGACCTCTTGGCTTGGTTTTTGCTCTGACATGCACTGTCAACTGTGGTACCTTCTACAGACAGGTGTGTGCCTTTCCAAATCACGTCCAATAATTAGAATTTACCACAGGTAGACTCCAATCAAGTTGTAGAAACCGCTCAAGTTGTAGAAACCGCTCAAGTTGTAGAAACCGCTCAAGTTGTAGAAACCGCTCAAGGATGATCATTGAAAATAGGATGTGCCTGGGCTCAAAAAGTCTCATAGCATTTTTATGAATTTGTTAAAAAAAAAAAGTGTGTTTGCTTTGTCCTTATTGGATTCTGTGTGTGCAGAATTAGGCCAATATCCACTAATAATAAAAACAAAAAACGCCATTCAGTTTTGAAAACATTTAAAATACAGTGCCCGCCCTCATATCATTACCAAGGCCTGCAATGCCAAGAGCTGAGCAAAGAAAAGTCTAGCTGTTTCAGGGGAGTTCACAAACCTGTTCTAGACTGAAGCCTCAGAACCAGAACATCAAATCAATCAAAATAAGCCACATTACATCACAGCCAAAACAAAACGACATCACATATTGGGAAACACAAGCACAAGGGAAAGTTCCATGCTATCTGGTCCTAAATCGACAGTACACAGTGGCAAACTATTTCATCATGGTTACTGATCAAAACCTTGGAAAAACTTTGACAAAGTGCAGGCTCAGTGAGCACAGCCTTGCCATTGAGAAGGGTAGACACAGGAAAACCTGGCTGCCTGTAATGGAAATGGCTGTGTAACCAATGCACCACAGCAGAACCCGAGGCAGCTTGAACTTCCTTTCAAAACCCCAAAAATATTAGAGTGTCATTTCCCCAAATTTGAAACCCTTATTCATGTCACTCACTGACCTTAGAGATCCTTTATTCTCTATTTTGGGTTAGGTCGGGGTGTGACTAGGGTGGGCATTCTAGTTTCTTTATTTCTAGGTTGGCTTGGTATGGTTCCCAATCAGAGGCAGCTGTCTATCGTTGTCTCTGATTGGGGATCATATTTAGGCAGCTTTTCCCACTGTGTTTTTGTGGGATCTTGTTTGTGTATAGATGAGCACTGCGTCATGGTTGTTTTGGGTCTGTATTACATTTACATTTACATTTAAGTCATTTAGCAGACGCTCTTATCCAGAGCGACTTACAAATTGGTGAATTCACCTTCTGACATCCAGTGGAACAGCCACTTTACAATAGTGCATCTAAGTCATTAAGGGGGGGTGAGAAGGATTACTTATCCTATCCTAGGTATTCCTTGAAGAGGTGGGGTATTGTTTTGGTGAGTTGACTTTATTAAACATGTGGAACTCTACGCACGCTGTGCCTTTGTCCGTTTATTCAACACACGATCGTGACAATTCAAGGTTTCAAAGACCTCTCTGATGATGATAGGCTACCCATCCAGCGCACTACATCGCTGCCTGCAATAAGTTGAGGGACAGTGTCTGACAGAGCAACCAACCTGCACATGCCCTCTACTGTATGCTTATTGTTAAATGTCTGGTTATTTTGACCCTTGGTTATTGTTGTTACTCTTGTCCCGTTGACAATAATGATTATTATTATTTTAATTATGTTAATATTGGAAATCTCCAAAGTAAGCTTTGGCAATATGTACACTTATGTCATGCCAATGAAGAAAATTTAATTGAGCGAGAGAGAGTACACAGATCCACAATGAATTTGATAAAACAAACCCAATTTTGATAAACTCCCATATCTACTGGGTGAAAAACCAGTGTGCCATCACAGCAGCAAGATTTGTGACCTGTTGCCACAAGAAAATGGCAACCAGTGAAGAACAAACATCATTGTAAATACAACCCATATTTATTTATTTTCTCTTTTGTACTTTAACTATTTGCACATCGTTACAACACTTATATAGACATAATATGACATTTGAAATGTCTCTTATTTTGGAAATTGTGAGTGTAATATTTACTGTTCACATTTTATTATTTGTGTTTATCCATTTCACTTGCTTTGTCAATGTTAAAATATATTTCCCAAAAAAGCCACTTGAATTGAAACAGAGACTGAGAGAGACTAAGGTAGGACTATTAATCTGCATGATTCAAAGAACAGCCAGCAGTAGTACAGCCTGGTTAGAGAGGTTTAATTAGTACAGTATTTATTTGTTTTACCTTTATTTTACTAGGCAAGTCAGTTAAGAACAAATTCTTATTTTCAATGATGGCCTAGGAACAGTGGGTTAACTGCCTGTTCAGGGGCAGAACGACAGATTTGTACCTTGTCAGCTTGGGGATTTGAACTTGCAACCTTTTGGTTACTAGTCCAACACTCTCACCACTAGGCTACCCTGCTGCCCCATTAGTACAGCCTGGTTAGAGTAGAGGGGTTTAATTAGTACAGTATTAGTACAGCCTGGTTAGAGGGGTTAAATTAGTACAGTATTAGTACAGCCTGGTTAGAGGGGTTTAATTAGTACAGTATTAGTACAGCCTGGTTAGAGGGGTTTAATTAGTACAGTATTAGTACAGCCTGGTTAGAGGGGTTTAATTAGTACAGTATTAGTACAGCCTGGTTAGAGAGGTTTAATTAGTACAGTATTAATACAGCCTGGTTAGAGTAGAGGGGTTTAATTAGTACAGTATTAGTACAGCCTGGTTAGAGGGGTTTAATTAGTACAGTATTAGTACAGCCTGGTTAGAGTAGAGGGGTTTAATTAGTACAGTATTAGTACAGCCTGGTTAGAGTAGAGGGGTTTAATTAGTACAGTATTAGTACAGCCTGGTTAGAGGGGTTTAATTAGTACAGTATTAGTACAGCCTGGTTAGAGTAGAGGGGTTTAATTAGTGCAGTATTAGTACAGCCTGGTTAGAGGGTTTAATTAGTACAGTATTAGTACAGCCTGGTTAGAGTAGAGGGGTTTAATTAGTACAGTATTAGTACAGCCTGGTTAGAGGGGTTAAATTAGTACAGTATTAGTACAGCCTGGTTAGAGTAGAGGGGTTTAATTAGTATAGTATTAGTACAGCCTGGTTAGAGTAGAGGGGTTTAATAAGTACAGTATTAGTACAGCCTGGTTAGAGGGGTTTAATTAGTACAGTATTAGTACAGCCTGGTTAGAGGGGTTTAATTAGTACAGTATTAGTACAGCCTGGTTAGAGTAGAGGGGTTTAATTAGTACAGTATTAGTACAGCCTGGTTAGAGGGGTTTAATTAGTACAGTATTAGTACAGCCTGGTTAGAGTAGAGGGGTTTAATTAGTACAGTAT
>NW_027010298.1:0-20000 GCF_036934945.1 Oncorhynchus masou masou
CATTACTCATCTCATATGTATATACTGTATTCTATACTATACTACTGTATCTTAGTCTATGCATTACTCATCTCATATGTATATATTATATGAGACGTGCTAATTCAATCACATTATATGAGACGTGCTAATTCACTCACATTGCATGAGATGTGCTAATTCATGCTTTCTGCCGTGTAGAAAGTCAACCCCAACCACAGCGCGGGACCAGACAACAGCTAGGTCAGCCGAGTAGGCTAGGGTCAGCAGAGTAGGCTAGGTCAGCAGAGTAGGCTAGGTCAGCCGAGTAGGCTATGTCAGCCGTGTAGGCTAGGTCAGCAGAGTAGGCTAGGTCAGCAGAGTAGGCTAGGTCAGCCGTGTAGGCTAGGTCATCCGTGTTGGCTAGGTCATCCGTGTTGGCTAGGTGTAGGCTAGGTCAGCCGTGTAGGCTAGGTCAGCCGTGTAGGCTAGGTGTAGGCTAGGTCAGCCGTGTAGGCTAGGTCAGCCGTGTAGGCTAGGTGTAGGCTAGGTCAGCCGTGTAGGCTAGGTCAGCCGTGTAGGCTAGGTGTAGGCTAGGTCAGCCGTGTAGGCTAGGTGTAGGCTAGGTCAGCCGTGTAGGCTAGGTGTAGGCTAGGTCAGCCGTGTTGGCTAGGTCATCCGTGTTGGCTAGGTGTAGGCTAGGGTCAGCCGTGTAGGCTAGGTCAGCCGTGTAGGCTAGGTGTAGGCTAGGTCAGCCGTGTAGGCTAGGTCAGCCGTGTAGGCTAGGTGTAGGCTAGGTCAGCCGTGTAGGCTAGGTGTAGGCTAGGTCAGCCGTGTAAGCTAGGTGTAGACTAGGTCAGCGGTTTAGGCTAGGTCAACTGCAGCGCTGTGTTTGAGCTGTGTATGTGACAGCAGCACAAGCCTCTCTATGTTTATGCCCCAGCGAAGTCAGTATACGTTATATGTTCGAATTCAGAATCAAAAACTAACTTGGTCACTTTGGTACAATGTTATTTTGATTTTGCGATTTTGTGCATTTATAAAAATCCCATCAGGTAGCCTGATTAATATGATTATTAGGGAAATCGTTCTTCTTGGTTTATTTCTTTGTATTATCTTTTAACAGATCTATTGTGTTATATTTTCCGACATTCCTTTTGCATTTCCACAAAACTTCAACGTTTTTCCTTTCAAATGGTATCAAGAATATGCATATCCTTGTTTCAGGAAGTTAGATTTGAATTTGTCATTTCAGGTGAAAATTGAAAAAAAAAAATGTGCCTATCCTTGAAGCAAAAGTTATCTAAACTCTCAGAAATTACTCTCAAATGCTCACCTAGATATAGAGGGCACATGCACTCGGATACAAACACACACAAACACACACAGACACACACACACACACACATAGATACACACTCAGACACACCATTACATTGACTCACAACTGCTCACCAATAGTCCTTGTGGAAGGCAGTAACTCATTGTCTGTCCACTGTCAGACTGGCTTAGGATAACTCTTAGGCTTAGGATAACTCTTAGGCTTAGGATAACTCTTAGGCTTAGGATAACTCTTAGGCTTAGGATAACTCTTAGGCTTAGAATAACTCTTAGGCTTAGGATAACTCTTAGGCTTAGAATAACTCTTAGGCTTAGGATAACTCTTAGGCTTAGGATAACTCTTAGGCTTAGGATAACTCTTAGGCTTAGGATAACTCTTAGGCTTAGGATAACTCTTAGGCTTAGGATAACTCTTAGGCTTAGGATAACTCTTAGGCTTAGGATAACTCTTAGGCTTAGGATAACTCTTAGGCTTAGGATAACTCTTAGGCTTAGGATAACTCTTAGGCTTAGGATAACTCTTAGGCTTAGGATAACTCTGAGGCTTAGGAGAACTCTTAGGCTTAGGATAACTCTTAGGCTTAGGATAACTCTTAGGCTTAGGATAACTCTTAGGCTTAGGATAACTCTTAGGCTTAGGTGAACTCTTAGGCTTAGGTGAACTCTTAGGCTTAGGATAACTCTTAGGCTTAGGATAACTCTTAGGCTTAGGATAACTCTTAGGCTTAGGATAACTCTTAGGCTTAGGTGAACTCTTAGGCTTAGGTGAACTCTTAGGCTTAGGAGAACAGCAGTAGTATTACCTGATAAACTGTCAGCAGGAATGACAACCCAAAGAAGCCATGGTGTGTGGCCATATTACAATAAAGACCTGGATCTATGTTCTCAGAATAGAAGTGCTGATCCGAGATCAGTTTGGCCTTTTAAATCATAATGAATACGTTAACCTGGACATGAGGGGACCTGATCCGAGATCAGTTTGGCCTTTTAAATCATAATGAATACGTTAACCTGGACATGAGGGGACCTGATCCGAGATCAGTTTGGCCTTTTAAATCATAATGAATACGTTAACCTGGACATGAGGGGACCTGATCCGAGATCAGTTTGGCCTTTTAAATCATAATGAATACGTTAACCTGGACATGAGGGGACCTGATCCGAGATCAGTTTGGCCTTTTAAATCATAATGAATACGTTAACCTGGACATGAGGGGACCTGATCCGAGATCAGTTTGGCCTTTTAAATCATAATGAATACGTTAACCTGGACATGAGGGGACCTGATCCGAGATCAGGACTCTCTGAGACACTTCATGAATAATGGTTCAGGTTGGTAACACTTGGGTCTTAACCATAAGCTCTTTGTAACAGATGTTTAGAGAGATGCCGCGATTCCACTCTGCGCTGTGATAGGCTCTGTCCCAAAGGTCGTTCTATTCTCTATGGGCCCTGGTCAAAAACTCTATTAGGGAAAAGGCTGTCATTTGGGACACACATCTGTGATTCTGTGATATATTTCATCATTGGGGGGAGGGAGGCTGGGACGGGATGGAGAGTGCCTCCCTCCCTCCCTCCGTCCCTCCCTCCCTCCCTCCCTCCCTCCCTCCCTCCCTCTCACTCTCTCTCTCTCTCTCCCTCCCTCCCTCCCCCCTCCCTCCCTCTCACTCTCTTTCCCTCCCTCCCTCCCTCCCTCCCTCCCTCCCTCCCTCTCCTTCTATCTCCCTCTCTCATCATTAAGATCTGTTTAAAGAAAGATGGATACAGGTATATACCTCTGTATATAGCCATGCTACGGTTATTTACTGTCCCTCCCTCCCTCCCTCCCTCCCTCCCTCCCTCCCTCCCTCCCTCCCTCCCTCCCTCCCTCCCTCCTCCCTCCTCCCTCCCTCCCTCCTGCTCTCCTTCTATCTCCCTCTCTCATCATTAAGATCTCTTTACAGAAAGATGGATACAGGTATATACCTCTGTATATAGCCACGCTACTGTTATTTTACTGCTGCTATTTAATTATATATTTTTATTTTTTATTATTATATATATTTTTTACTTAACAAGGTCTATCTATACCTGTTGTATTCGGTGAATGTGACAAATCAAATTTGCTTCACTCAAAAATCCACACAGACACACATACAGTACATTCAGGTACACATACACACCCAAACACACAAATTCACACACATACCGACATACACATACACACACACACACACACAGTGCTGTGTTGCAGACTCTCATGAGCAGCCATGGAATGTGCCTGTGAGCTTCTCCAGGGCTTTGATGTGGCCAGAACAGAATGAAGGATAGAGAAAGAGCGAGAAAACAAGAGAGAGAGGGGGGGTAGAAAGAGAGAGAGAGAAAGAGAGAGAGAGGGGCAGAGAGAGAGAGAGAGAGGAAGAGAGAGAGGCAGAGAGAGTGAGGCAGAGAGCGAGGCAGAGAGAGTGAGGCAGAGAGAGAGAGAGGCAGAGAGAGAGAGAGAAGCAGAGAGAGAGAGAGGCAGAGAGAGAGAGAGGCAGAGGGAGTGAGGCAGAGAGGGAGAGAGGCAGAGACAGAGAAGAAGGGAGGAATAGAAAATAGGGTGAAGAGAAATGAAGAGCTGGAAGGAAGGGTACACAGAGACAGAGAGAGAAGAGAGTGTAAACAGAGACAGAGAGAGAAGAGAGGGTACACAGAGACAGAGAGAGAAGAGAGGGTAGACAGAGACAGAGAGGGAAGAGAGGGTACACAGAGACAGAGAGAGAAGAGAGGGTAGACAGAGACAGAGAGAGAAGAGAGGGTACACAGAGACAGAGAGAGAAGAGAGGGTACACAGAGACAGAGAGAGAAGAGAGGGTAGACAGAGACAGAGAGAGAAGAGAGGGTACACAGAGACAGAGAGAGAAGAGAGGGTAGACAGAGACAGAGAGGGAAGAGAGGGTAGACAGAGACAGAGAGAGAAGAGAGGGTACACAGAGACAGAGAGAGAAGAGAGGGTACACAGAGACAGAGAGAGAAGAGAGGGTAGACAGAGAGAGAGAGAAGAGAAGGTAGACAGAGACAGAGAGAGAAGAGAGGGTACACAGAGACAGAGAGGGAAGAGAGGCTACACAGAGACAGAAGAGAGGGTACACAGAGACAGAGAGAGAAGAGAGGGTAGACAGAGACAGAGAGAGAAGAGAGGGCACACGGAGACAGAGAGAGAAGAGACGGTACACAGAGACAGAGTAGGGAAGAGAGGGTAGACAGAGACAGAGGGAGAAGAGAGGGTAGACAGAGACAGAGAGAGAAGAGAGGGTACACAGAGACAGAGAGAGAAGAGAGGGTACACAGAAACAGAGAGAGAAGAGAGGGTACACAGAGACAGAGAGAGAAGAGAGGGTACACAGAGACAGAGAGAGAAGAGAGGGTAGACAGAGACAGAGAGAGAAGAGAGGGTACACAGAGACAGAGAGAGAAGAGAGGGTAGACAGAGACAGAGAGGGAAGAGAGGGTAGACAGAGACAGAGAGAGAAGAGAGGGTACACAGAGACAGAGAGAGAAGAGAGGGTACACAGAGACAGAGAGAGAAGAGAGGGTAGACAGAGAGAGAGAGAAGAGAAGGTAGACAGAGACAGAGAGAGAAGAGAGGGTACACAGAGACAGAGAGGGAAGAGAGGCTACACAGAGACAGAAGAGAGGGTACACAGAGACAGAGAGAGAAGAGAGGGTAGACAGAGACAGAGAGAGAAGAGAGGGCACACGGAGACAGAGAGAGAAGAGACGGTACACAGAGACAGAGTAGGGAAGAGAGGGTAGACAGAGACAGAGGGAGAAGAGAGGGTAGACAGAGACAGAGAGAGAAGAGAGGGTACACAGAGACAGAGAGGGAAGAGAGGCTACACAGAGAGAGAAGAGAGGGTACACAGAGACAGAGAGAGAAGAGAGGGTACACAGCGACAGAGAGAGAAGAGATGGTACACAGAGACAGAGAGAGAAGAGAGGGTACACAGAGACAGAGAGAGAAGAGAGGGTAGACAGAGACAGAGAGAGAAGAGAGGGTACACAGAGACAGAGAGAGAAGAGAGAGAAGCGAGAGACAGAGAGGGAAGAGAGGGTACACAGAGACACAGAGAGAAGAGAGAGACAGAGAGGGAAGAGAGGGTACACAGAGACAGAGAGAGAAGAGAGGGTACACAGAGACAGAGAGAGAAGAGAGGGTACACAGAGACAGAGAGAGAAGAGAGGGTAGACAGAGACAGAGAGGGAAGAGAGGGTAGACAGAGACAGAGAGAGAGAGAGAGAGAAGAGAGAGACAGAGAGGGAAGAGAGAGAAGAGAGAGACAGAGAGAGAAGAGAGGGTACACAGAGACAGAGAGAGAAGAGAGGGTAGACAGAGACAGAGAGAGAAGAGAGGGTACACAGAGACAGAGAGACAAGAGAGGGTACACAGAGACAGAGAGAGAAGAGAGGGTAGACAGAGACAGAGAGAGAAGAGAGGGTACACAGAGACAGAGAGAGAAGAGAGGGTACACAGAAACAGAGAGAGAAGAGAGGGTACACAGAGACAGAGAGAGAAGAGAGGGTACACAGAGACAGAGAGAGAAGAGAGAGAGAGCCTTTCTCTCCTCTTTCTCCTTTTCCATCTCTTTTCTTTATCTCCCCCTCTCTCCTCCTCTTTATCTCATTTTACCCTCTATCTGTCTCCCTGTCTCCCTCCCTCAGAGCTCCAGTGACAGCAGCCTATGGCTCTCAGGAGGGTCCTGTACTAGAGTGCTGTTTGAGCTCATTGTTTAGTCTACTAGGCATCCCTTAGATCATCCATACTACCGGCCATCTTCTAGTTTCATCTCTCCTTTCTCCCCTCTCTTCTCCCCTCTCCCCTCTCCTTTCTCCCCTCTCCCCTCTCTTCTCTTCTCTCTCCCCTCCCCTCTCTCCCCTCTCCCCTCTCCCTCTCTCCTCTCTCCCCTCTCCCCTCTCCCCTCTCCACTCTCCTCTCCCCTCTCCTCTCTCCCTCTCCTCTCTCTTCTCTCTTCTCTCTCCCCCTCTCCCTCTCCCCTCTTCTCTTCTCTTCTCTCTCTCCCTCTCCCCCCTCTCCTCTCTCCCTCTCCTCTCTCCCCTCTCCCCTCTCTTCTCTTCTCTTCTCTCTCCCCTCTCCTCTCTCCCCTCTCCCCTCTCTTCTCTTCTCTTCTCTCCCCTCTCCTCTCTCCCCTCTCCTCTCTCCCCTCTCCTCTCTCCTCTCTTCCCTCTCCACTCTCCACTCTCCTCTCTCCCCTCTCCACTCTCCTCTCTCCCCTCTCCTATCTTCTCTCTTCCCTCTCCACTCTCCTCTCTCCCCTCTCCTCTCTTCCCTCTCCACTCTCCTCTCTCCCTCTCCTCTCTCCCTCTTCTCTTCCCTCTCCACTCTCCTCTCTCTTCTCTCCCCTCTCCTCTCTCCCCCTCTCCCCTCCTCTCTCCACTGTCCTTACTCTCCTTGGCCTAATAGCTGCCCTGCAAGACTCAGTGTAGTTACAGCTGATTGGTCTGTATGGTGAGTTGGTGTGTCACAGTGTAGTTACAGCTGATTGGTCTGTATGGTGAGTTGGTGTGTCACAGTGTAGTTACAGCTGATTGGTCTGTATGGTGAGTTGGTGTGTCACAGTGTAGTAACAGCTGATTGGTCTGTATAGTGAGTTGGTGTGTCACAGTGTAGTTACAGCTGATTGGTCTGTATGGTGAGTTGGTGTGTCACAGTGTAGTTACAGCTGATTGGTCTGTATGGTGAGTTGGTGTGTCACAGTGTAGTTACAGCTGATTGGTCTGTATGGTGAGTTGGTGTGTCACAGTGTAGTTACAGCTGATTGGTCTGTATGGTGAGTTGGTTTGTCACAGTGTAGTTACAGCTGATTGGTCTGTATGGTGAGTTGGTGTGTCACAGTGTACATTTTACATTTAAGTCATTTAGCAGACGCTCTTATCCAGAGCGACTTACAAGTTAATTTTTTACCTTTATTTAACCAGGCAAGTCAGTTAAGAACACATTCTTATTATTTTTTTTCAATGACGGCCTGGGAACAGTGGGTTAACTGCCTGTTCAGGGGCAGAACGACAGATTTGTACCTTGTCGGCTCGGGGGTTTGAACTCACAACCTTCCGGTTACTAGTCCAACGCTCTAACCACTAGGCTACCCTGCCGCCCCTAGTAGTTACAGCTGATTGGTCTGTATGGTGAGTTGGTGTGTCACAGTGTAGTTACAGCTGATTGGTCTGTATGGTGAGTTGGTGTGTCACAGTGTAGTTACAGCTGACTGTGTGTAGATCAGTAAGAGTTTCTTCTGAGGGAGCTGGTGAAAACTACACTGTTGGGCAGTGTGTGTGTGTGTGTGTGTGTGTGTGTGTGTGTGTGTGTGTGTGTGTGTGTGTGTGTGTGTCTGTTTGTGTGTGTTCGTGTGCGTGTCTGTGTGTGTGTGTGTGTGTGTCTGTGTGTGTGTGTGTGTGTGTGTCTGTGTGTGTGTGTGTGTGTGTGTATGTGTGTGTTTGTGTGTGTGTGTGTGTGTGTGTGTGTGTGTGTGTGTGTGTGTGTGTCTGTGTGTCTGTGTGTGTGTGTGTGTGTGTGTGTGTGTGTGTGTGTGTGTGTGTGTGTGTCTGTGTGTGTGTCTGTGTGTCTGTGTGTGTGTGCACCTGCAGGGTGTGTGTGATGCTCTCCTGCTTCAGTCTGGTTTAATGTCCTGCCAAAGAGTACGGAAGGAATCTCCTCAGACGGTAATGGAAGATGTAACCATGCGTCTCCTCTCCTCCTCTCCCAGCGAGGAGAAACAAACACATGACAGAGAGAGAGAGAGAGATCAAAGGAGAGATGTGTCAGCCTGCTGGTGATTCGCTTGGCAGAGGCTGAAAGGGAGATGGGCTGGGCAGAGGTAGGTTGGCAGTGGTGCAACTGGTCAAGGGCTGGGCTCTCTCTCTCTCTCTCTCTCTCTCTCTCTCTCTCTCTCTCTCGTCTCTCTCTCTCTCTCTCTCCCTCTCTCTCTCTCTCTCTCTCTCTCTCTCTCTCTCTCTCTCCTCTCTATTTCTCTCTCTCCCTCTCTCTCTCTCTCTCTCTCTCTCTCTCTCTCTCCTCTCTATTTCTCTCTCTCTCTCCCGCTCTCTCTCTCTCTCTCTCGTCTCTCTCTCCCTCTCTCTCCCTCTCTCTCTCTCAATTCAATTCAATTCAAGGGCTTTATTGGCATGGGATACATGTGTTAACATTGCCAAAGCAAGTAAGGTAGATAATATATAAAGTGAAATAAACAATAAAAATGAACAGTAGACATCACACATACAGAAGTTTCAAAACAATAAAGACATTACAAATGTCATATTATATATATATATATATATATATATATATATACAGTGTTTTAACAATGTACAAATGGTAAAGGACACAAGATAAAATAAATAAGCATAGATATGGGTTGTATTTACAATGGTGCGTGTTCTTCACTGGTTGCCCTTTTCTCGTGGCAACAGGTCACAAATCTTGCTGCTCTGATGGCACACTGTGGAATTTCACCCAGTAGATATGGGAGTTTTTCAAAATTGGATTTGTTTTCGAATTCTTTGTGGATCTGTGTAATCTGAGGGAAATATGTCTCTCTAATATGGTCATACATTGGGCAGGAGGTTAGGAAGTGCAGCTGAGTTTCCACCTCATTTTGTGGGCAGTGAGCACATAGCCTGTCTTCTCTTGAGAGCCATGTCTGCCTACGGTGGCCTTTCTCAATAGCAAGGCTATGCTCACTGAGTCTGTACATAGTCAAAGCTTTCCTTAATTTTGGGCCAGTCACAGTGGTCAGGTATTCTGCCACTGTGTACTCTCTGTGTCGGGCCAAATAGCATTCTAGTTTGCTGTTTTTTTGTTAATTCTTTCCAATGTGTCAAGTAATTATCTTCTTGTTTTCTCATGATTTGGTTGGGTCTAATTGTGCTGCTGTCCTGGGGCTCTGTAGGGTGTGTTTGTGTTTGTGAACAGAGCCCCAGGACCAGCTTGCTTAGGGGACTCTTCTCCAGGTTCATCTCTCTGTAGGTGATGGCTTTGTTGTGGAAGGTTTTTGGAATCGCTTCCTTTTAGGTGGTTATAGAATTATCAGCTCTTTTCTGGATTTTGATAATTAGTGGGTATCGGCCTAATTCTCTCTCTCCCTCTCTCTCTCTCTCTCTCTCTCTCTCTCTCCCTCACTCTCTTCTCTCTCTTCTCTCTCCCCCTCCCCCCTCTCTCTCTTCTCTCTCCCCCCCTCTCTCTCTCTCCTCTCTATTTATCTCTCTCTCTTTCTCTCCCTCTCTCCCTCTCTTTCTCTCTCTCTCTTTCTCTCTCTCTCTTCTCTCTCCCTTCATGTCTCTTTTTCTATGTCTCTTCTGTGTATTCTCTCTCTCTGGTGGTCTGTATCTTCAGTAGGACCTCCCTGGGGTCTGAAGGTCTTCGATGACTGACTGATGACGTTAGGAGATGGTCTGAACAGGCTCCTCTCTATCACACATCGCTGTCTGGATGGGGATGAAGGGAGAGAAAGATTGGTCATTTGTGTTGATGGAAAACTGGGAGTCGGGGGGTCCGATCCATCTGAACCACTGAGCCATCGATCCATCTCTCTCTCTCTCTCTCCATCCATCCCCCTCTCTCTGTCTCTCTCTCGCCATCATCCCCCTCTCTCTGTCGCTCTCTCTCCATGTATCCATCCATCCCCCTCTCTATGTCTCTCTCTCTCTCCATCCTTCCCTCCCTCCAACCATATCCCTCCTTCCCTCCCTCCCACAGGCCAATAGTTGCTCCCAGGGGAGTGCTCCACATTTGGATAAGCAGCTGAAGGAAGTGAGAGCTCAATCAGGGAGACCATTAGAGCCGTCCAGGCCAGGACAAATGACCAGGGACTTGTGTCCCAGTCCCAAATGGCAACCTATTCCTTTTTTAGTGCACTACTTTTGACCAGGGCTTATAAGGAATGTGGTCAATTTGGAAGGTCCTGTATGTTGTTGTGTCAGAAGCTGATGGTGAATCCCTGGACCATGACACATTCCTCTGCTGTTTGCCTAGTTTGGTCTGCCAAGGCTTTGAACTGAGCAGCGAGCGAGCAGATGAATGAATGAACGTGTGAAGTATCACTAGTGTGGCTGAAATGTGGCTGTGGAGGAGAAGATGAGACGAGCGCCGATGGCCCCGGATGGCGGTGAAGAGGAGAAGAGGGGGGATTGTTATCTAAAGATGTAGGAAGAGAGGAGAGTGGAGAGGGAAGAGAGGAGAGTGGAGAGGGAAGAGAGGAGAGTGGAGAGGGAAGAGAGGAGAGTGGAGATGGAAGAGAAGAGAGGGGAGAGAGGAGAGTGGAGAGTGGAGAGGGAAGAGAGGAGAGAGGAGAGGGGAGAGAGGAGAGAGGGAGAGAGGGAGAGTGGAGAGAGGAGAGTGGAGAGGGAAGAGAGGAGAGAGGAGAGGGGAGAGAGGAGAGTGGAGAGAGGAGAGTGGAGAGGGAAGAGAGGAGAGAGGAGAGGGGAGAGAGGAGAGTGGAGAGAGGAGAGGGAAGAGAGGAGAGAGGAGAGGGGAGAGAGGAGAGTGGAGAGAGGAGAGTGGAGAGGGGAGAGAGGAGAGAGGAGAGGGGAGAGAGGAGAGAGGAGAGGGGAGAGAGGAACTCAAACAGGTGACTAGAACCATTCCAGTCTGAATCAACGCTTCAAAATGGTTGGGATAGCCTCAGATAACAACATCTATAAGACTATCTATAAAACTCGGTGAGTGTTTATAAGGAAGTGCATAGGAGATGTTATTCCCACCGTGACTATTAAAACCCAGAAACTGTGGATGGATGGCAGCATTCACGCAAAAATGAAATTGCATTTTACCATGGAAAGAGGTCTGGGCATATGGCCGAATATAAACAGTGTAGTTATTCCTCCGTGAGGCAATCAGATAAGCTAAATGCCAGTACAAAGTGACAAAGTGGAGTCACAATTCAACGGCTCAGACACGAGACGTATGTGGCTCTACAGGAAGAAAACCAGCCACGTCACGGACACCGACAACTTTCAGACAAACTAAACACCTTCTTTGACAGCTTTGAGGATAATACACCGTTGTGGCCAACTAACAAGCACTGCACCACCCCTCCTTCTCTTTGGGCAACATGAGGAAAACATTTAAAAGTGTTAACCCTCGCAAGGATGCAGGCCTAGACGGCATCCCCAGCCGCGTCCTCAGAGCGAGTGCAGACCAGCTGGCTGGAGAGTTTACGGATACATTCAATCTCTCCATATCCCAGTCTGCTTTCCCCACATGCTTCAAGATGGCCACCATTGTTCCTGTATCCAAGAAGGCAAATATAACTGAACTGAATGACAATAACGCCCCGTAGCACTCACTTCTGTCATCATAAAATGCTTTGAGGATCATAGTTAAGGACCATATCACCTCTACCTGAAACCTTCAAACTTCAGTTTGCATACCGCCCCAACAGGTCTACAGACGATGCAATTGCTATCGTACTACACACTGCCCTAACCCATCTGGACAAGAGGAATACCTATGTAAGAATGCTGTTCATTGACTACAACTCAGCATTCAACACCATAGTACCCTCCAAACACCTGGGTCTCGACCCCGCCCTGTGCAAATGGGCCCTGGACTTTCTGACGGGCCGCCCCTCCTGGTGGTGAAGATAGGAAACAACATCTCCACTTTGCTGATCCTCAACACTGGGGCCCCACAAGGGTGCGTTCTCAGCCCTCTCCTGTACTCCCTGTTCACCCATGACTGTGTGGCCATGCACGCCTCCAACTCAATCATCAAGTTTGCAGACAACACAACAGTAGTGGGCTTGATGATCAACAACAACGAGACGGCCTACATGGAGGAGGTGTTGTGGGCTTGTGCTGTCAGGAAAGCTCTCACTCAACATCGACAAAACAAAGGAGAGGATTGTGGACTACAGGAAACAACGGAGGGAGCACCCCCTATCCATATCGAAGGGAATGGAGAAAGTTTTAAGTTCCTCCGCATCACAGACAAATTGAAGGGGTCCACACACACAGACAGGAGGCCGAAGAAATTTGGCTTGTCACCCAAAACCCTGACAAACTTTTACAGATGCATAATCGAGAGCATCCTGGCGGGCTGTATCACCGCCTGGTACGGCAACTGCTCCGCCCTCAACCGCAAGGCTCTCCATGGGGTAGTGAGGTCTGCACAACGCATCACCGGGGGCAAACCTCCTGCCCTTCATGACACTTACACCACCCAATGTCACAGGAAGGCCAAAAAGATCATCAAGGACAACAACCACCCAAGCCACTGCCTGTTCACCCCGCTATCATCCAGAAGGCGAGGTCAGTACAGGTGCATCAAAGCTGGGACCGAGAGACTGAAAATCAGCTTCTATCTCAAGGCCATCAGACTGCTAAACAGCTTCTATCTCAAGGCCATCAGACTGTTAAATTGCGATCACTAACATTGAGTGGCTTGCTGCCAACATATTGACTCAACTCCAGCCAGAGCTGCCTACTTTGAGACCAAAATACTGGTCACTATAATAAATGGTCGTCACTTTAAACAATGCCACTCTAATAATGTTTACACATCTTTCATTACTCATCTATGTATATATTATATTCTAGACCATCTACTGCATCTTGCCTATGCCGCTCGGTCATCGAGCGTGATATATTTATATCACCCATTTAGATGTGTATATTAGGTAGTTGTTGTGAAAATGTTAGATATTACTGCACTGTCAGAACTAGAAGCACAAGCATTTCTTTACACTCACATTAACATCTGCTAACTATGTGTATGTGACCATTAACATCTGCTAACTATGTGTATGTGATCAATAACATCTGCTAACTATGTGTTTGTGACCAATAACATCTGCTAACCATGTGTATGTGACCAATAACATCTGCTAACTATGTGTATGTGACCATTAACATCTGCTAACCATGTGTATGTGACCATTAACATCTGCTAACCATGTGACCATTAACATCTGCTAACCATGTGACCAATAACATCTGCTAACCATGTGTATGTGACCAATAACATCTGCTAACCATGTGACCAATAACATCTGCTAACCATGTGACCAATAACATTTGAATTGATTTGATTTGAGATGAGGGCCGATGGGCTCAGGTGGTGACAGCTGGTTTGTTATCTAAAGAGGGGGATGAGATGAGGGTAATGGGGTGATGATGCGTCCTCAGTAAGGTTAAGTGCTCTTCAGAGAAGGTGGATGGTGGATGGTGTGATGGTCGGTCAGCAAACTCCATCTCTTCTTCCCTCTCCCTCTTTCATTCCCTCTCCCTCTCCTCTCCCCCTCTCCTTCCCTCTCCCTCTCTCTCCTTCCCTCTCCCCCTCTCTCCTTCCCTCTCCCCCTCTCTCCTTCCCTCTCCCTCTCTCTCCTTCCCTCTCCTTTCCCTCTCCCTCTCTCTCCTTCCCCTCCCTCTCTCCTTTCACTCTCCCTCTCTCCTTTCCCTCTCCCTCTCCCTCTCTCCTTCCTCCTCCCTCTCTTTCCTTCCCTCTCCCTCTCTCTCTCCTTCCCTCTCCCTCTCTCTCTCTCCTTCCCTCACTCTCTCTCATTCCCTCCCTCTCTCCTTCCCTCTCTCTCTTCTTCTCTCCCTCTCTCCTTCCCTCTCCCTTGCTCTCCTTCCCTCCCTCTCTCTCCTTCTCCCCCTCTCTCCTTCCTTCCCTCCTTCTCTCCCTCTCTCATTCCCTCCCTCTCTCTCTCATTCCTTCCCTCCCTCCTTCTCTCCTCCCTCTCTCCCTTCTCTCCCTTGCTCCTTTGCTCCCTCTCTCCTTCAATCTTGCTCTCCTTCTCTCATTTCCTCCCACTCTCCTTCCCTCCCACTCTCCTTCCCTATGTCTTTGAGTCCCTCTCTCTCTGACAGAGACAGACCACTTCCACATCACTGTCTGTCTGTCTGTCTGTCTGTCTGTCTGTCTGTCTGTCTGTCTGTCTGTCTGTCTGTCTGTCTGTCTTTCTGTCTGTCTGGCTGTCTGTCTGTCTGTCTGTCTGTCTGTCTGTCTGGCTGTCTGTCTGTCTGGCTGTCTGTCCGTCTGACTGACTAGACACACTCCTCTGGTGTTGATGCATCAGTCAGTCCGGCCGACACACGCAGGCCACCTCCAGCCACGGCCCTCTTATCTCACTAGACAAATAATGATGTCAGTGGCTGCCGTTCCCACAGATAGACCACTATTTGTCTTAGAGAGGGGTGTGTGTGTGTGTGCGTGCATGCCTCTGAGTGTGTGTGAGCCTCTGGGTGCTTGCGCCTGTGTGTTTGTCAGGGATGGGCTGCAGTGCTGGCTGTATATCACCATGACCGCCACCCTCCTGATATATGCTGTTTAACTTTGGGGAGGGAGGGAGGGAGGGAGGGAGGGAGGGAGGGAGGGAGGAGGGAGGGAGGGAGGGAGGGAGGGGAGGTGAAGGGTTAGAGGAGGAGGAGAGATGAAGGGTTATAAGGAGAGGAAGAGAGATGAAGGGTTAGAGGAAGAGGAGGAGAGATGAAGGAGGAGAGGAGAGGAAGAGGAGGAAAGATGGAGGGTTAGATCACAGCCTGTGGTCTGCCCGTCAGGAAATCCAGGATCCAGTTTCAGAGGGTAGAGTCCAGATCCAGGGCTCTGAGCTTGGTATCCAGACCCAGGGCTCTGAGCTTGGTGTCCAGAACCAGGGCTCTGAGCTTGGTATCCAGACCCAGGGCTCTGAGCTTGGTGTCCAGACACGAGGCTCTGAGCTTGGTATCCAGACCCAGGGCTTTGAGCTTGGTGTCCAGACCCAGGGCTCTGAGCTTGGTGTCCAGACACGAGGCTCTGAGCTTGGTGTCCAGAACCAGGGCTCTGAGCTTGGTGTCCAGAACCAGGGTTCTGAGCTTGGTGTCCAGACACGAGGCTCTGAGCTTGGTGTCCAGAACCAGGGCTCTGAGCTTGGTGTCCAGAACCAGGGTTCTGAGCTTGGTGTCCAGAACCAGGGCTCTGAGCTTGGTATCCAGACCCAGGGCTCTGAGCTTGGTATCCAGACCCAGGGCTCTGAGCTTGGTGTCCAGACACGAGGCTCTGAGCTTGGTGTCCAGAACCAGGGCTCTGAGCTTGGTGTCCAGAACCAGGGCTCTGAGCTTGGTATCCAGACCCAGGGCTCTGAGCTTGGTTTCCAGAACCAGGGCTCTGAGCTTGGTATCCAGACCCAGGGCTCTGAGCTTGGTGTCCAGACCCAGGGCTCTGAGCTTGGTGTCCAGACGCAGGGCTCTGAGCTTGGTGTCCAGACCCAGGGCTCTGAGCTTGGTGTCCAGACCCAGGGCTCTGAGATTGGTGTTCAGACCCAGGGCTCTGAGCTTGGTGTCCAGACCCAGGGCTCTGAGCTTGGTATCCAGACCCAGGGCTCTGAGCTTGGTGTCCAGACCCAGGGCTCTGAGCTTGGTGTCCAGACCCAGGGCTCTGAGCTTGGTGTCCAGACCCAGGGCTCTGAGATTGGTGTTCAGACCCAGGGCTCTGAGCTTGGTGTCCAGACGCAGGGCTCTGAGCTTGGTGTCCAGACCCAGGGCTCTGAGCTTGGTGTCCAGACCCAGGGCTCTGAGATTGGTGTTCAGACCCAGGGCTCTGAGCTTGGTTTCCAGAACCAGGGCTCTGAGCTTGGTATCCAGACCCAGGGCTCTGAGCTTGGTGTCCAGACCCAGGGCTCTGAGCTTGGTGTCCAGACCCAGGGCTCTGAGCTTGGTGTCCAGACCCAGGGCTCTGAGCTTGGTGTCCAGACCCAGGGCTCTCAGCTTGGTGTCCAGACCCAGGGCTCTGAGCTTGGTGTCCAGACGCAGGGCTCTGAGCTTGGTGTCCAGACCCAGGGCTCTGAGCTTGGTGTCCAGACCCAGGGCTCTGAGATTGGTGTTCAGACCCAGGGCTCTGAGCTTGGTGTTCTGACCCAGGGCTCTGAGCTTGGTGTCCAGACCCAGGGCTCTGAGCTTGGTATCCAGACCCAGGGCTCTGAGCTTGGTGTCCAGACCCAAGGCTCTGAGCTTGGTGTCCAGACCCAGGGCTCTGAGCTTGGTGTCCAGACCCAGGGCTCTGAGATTGGTGTTCAGACCCAGGGCTCTGAGCTTGGTGTTCAGATCCAGGGCTCTGAGCTTGGTGTCCAGACCCAGGGCTCTGAGCTTGGTATCCAGACCCAGGGCTCTGAGCTTGGTGTCCAGACCCAAGGCTCTGAGCTTGGTGTCCAGACGCAGGGCTCTGAGCTTGGTGTCCAGACCCAGGGCTCTGAGCTTGGTGTCCAGACCCAGGACTCTGAGCTTGGTGTCCAGAACCAGGACTCTGACCTTGGTGTCCAGACCCAGGGCTCTGAGCTTGGTGTCCAGACCCAGGGCTCTGAGCTTGGTGTCCAGACCCAGGGCTGTGAGCTTGTGTTGAGCTTGGAGGGAACAATAGTGTTGAATGCTGAACTGTAGTCAATGAACAGCATTCTCACATAGGTGGTCCCCTAGTCCAGATGTGTTACAGCCGTGTGAATAGCCATGGATCTGTTAGAGCAGTAGGCTAATTGGGTCCAGTGTCCCTCTAGTCCAGCTGAGATACGGCCGTGTGAATAGCCATGGATCTGTTAGAGCAGTAGGCTAATTGGGTCCAGTGTCCCTCTAGTCCAGCTGAGATACGGCCGTGTGAATAGCCATGGATCTGTTAGAGCAGTAGGCTAATTGGGTCCAGTGTCCCTCTAGTCCAGCTGAGATACGGCCGTGTGAATAGCCATGGATCTGTTAGAGCAGTAGGCTAATTGGGTCCAGTGTTCCTCTAGTCCAGGTGTGTTACGGCCGTGTGAATAGCCATGGATCTGTTAGAGCAGTAGGCTAATTGGGTCCAGTGTTCCTGGCCTTGACCAGCCTCCTGAAGCACTTCATGATAACCGAGGAGAGCACGACGGGGCGACAAGTCATTCGGGCATGTCACCTCGTTTATTTTCAGCACTGGGACAATGTTGGTCTCCCGGATAACAGCATCTGTCTGTCTGTGTGTGTGGTTTCCTTATCTTAGAGACCACAGCCCAAGCATTTTATCTACCCGTCTCTAGACATTCCTACCTGGTTGGCCGGTAAAACTCAAAAGAGTCTGAACAGTGGCTTATATTGTATATCACACCCTACATACTACCTCCCTCTATCAGACCCTACATACTACCTCCCTCTATCAGACCCTACATACTACCTCCCTCTATCAGACCCTACATACTACCTCCCTCTATCAGACCCTACATACTACCTCCCTCTATCAGACCATACATACTACCTCCCTATCAGACCCTACATACTACCTCCTCTATCAGACCCTACATACTACTCCTCTATAAGGGACTACATACTACCTCCTCTATCAGACCCTACATACTACCTCCTCTATCAGACCCTACATACTACCTCCTCTATCAGACCCTACATACTACCTCTCTATCTGACCCTACATACTACCTCCTCTATCAGACCCTACATACTACTTCCCTCATCAGACCCTACATACTACCTCCCTCTATCACACCCTACATACTACCTCCCTCTATCACACCCTACATACTACCTCCCTCTATCAGACCCTACATACTACCTCCTCTATCAGACCCTACATACTACCTCCTCTATCTGACCCTACATACTACCTCTATCAGACCCTACATACTACCTTCCCCTCTATCAGACCCTACATTACTACCTCCCTCTATCAGGGACTACATACTACCTCCCACTATCAGACCCTACATACTACCTCCCTCTATCAGACCCTACATACTACCTCCCTCTATCAGACCCTACATACTACCTTCCCTCTATCAGACCCTACATACTACCTCCCTCTATCAGGGACTACATACTACCTCCCTCTATCAGACCCTACATACTACCTTCCCTCTATCAGACCCTACATACTACCTCCCTCTATCAGGGACTACATACTACCTCCCTCTATCAGACCCTACATACTACCTCCCTCTATCAGACCCTACATACTACCTCCCTCTATCAGACCCTACATACTACCTCCCTCTATCAGGGAGTACATACTACCTCCCTCTATCAGGGACTACATACTACCTCCCTCTATCAGACCCTACATACTACCTCCCTCTATCAGACCCTACATACTACCTTCCTCTATCAGACCCTACATACTATCTCCCTCTATCAGACCCTACATACTACCTCCCTCTATCAGGGACTAAATACTACCTCCTCTATCAGACCCTACATACTACCTCCCTCTATCAGACCCTACATACTACCTCCTCTATCAGGGACTACATACTACCTCCTCTATCAGACCCTACATACTACCTCCTCTATCAGACCCCTACATACTACCTCCCCTCTATCAGACCCTACATACTACCTCCCTCTATCAGGGACTACATCTACATCAGGGACTACATACTACCTCCCATCAGACCCTACATACTACCTCCCCTTTCAGACCCTACATACTACCTCCCTCCATCAGACCCTACATACTACCTCCCACTCTATCAGACCCTACATACTACCTCCCTCTATCAGACCCTACATATTACTACCTCCCTCTATCAGACCCTACATACTACCTCCCACTATCAGGGACTATCAGGGACTACATACTACCTCCCTCTATCGGACCCTACATACTACCTCCCTCTATCAGACCCTACATACTACCTCCCTCTATCAGGGACTACATACTACCCTATCAGGGACTACATACTACTCCCTCTATCAGACCCTACATACTACCTCCTCTATCAGACCCTACATACTGCCTCCCTATATCAGACCCTACATACTACCTCCCCTCTATCAGGGACTACATACTACCTCCCTCTATCAGGGACTACATACTACCTCCCTCATAAGACCCTACATACTACCTCCCTCATCAGACTACATAATACCTCCCTCTATCAGACCCTACATAATACCTCCTCTATCAGACCCTACATACTACCTCCTATCAGGGAGTACATACTACCTCCCTCTATCATGGACTACATACTACCTCCTCTATCATGGACTACATACTACCTCCCCATCAGACCCTACATACTACCTCCTCTATCAGGGACTACATACTACCTCCCCATCAGACCCTAAATACTACCTCCCTCTATCATGGACTACATACTACCTCCCTCTATCAGACCCCTACATACTACCTCCCTCTATAAGACCCTACATAATACCTCCCTCTATCAGACCCTACATGCTACCTCCCTCTATCAGGGACTACATACTACCTCCCTCTATCAGACCCTACGTACTACCTCCTCTATCAGACCCTACATACTACCTCCCTCTATCAGACCCTACATACTACCTCCCTCTATCAGACCCTACATACTACTCCTCTATCAGGACTACATACTCCTCCCCCTCTATCAGGGACTACATACTACCTCCCTCTATCAGGGACTACATACTACCTCCCTCTATCAGACCCTACATACTACCTCCCTCATCGGACCCTACATACTACCTCCCTCATCAGGGACTACATACTACCTCCCCTCTATCAGGGACTACATACTACCTCCCTCTATCAGACCCTACATACTACCTCCCTCTATCAGGGACTACATACTACCTCCCTCTATCAGACCCTACATACTACCTCCCTCTATCAGACCCTACATACTACCTCCTCTATCAGGGACTACATACTACCTCCCTCTATCAGACCCTACATACTACCTCCCTCTATCAGACCCTACATACTACCTCCCTCTATCAGGGACTACATACTACCTCTATCA
>NW_027010298.1:25000-33450 GCF_036934945.1 Oncorhynchus masou masou
TTTTAGGACAGCTACACCCTTCAAACATTCAACCTCCAACTGCATACCCCTTCAAACATTCAACTCCAGCTGTGTACCCTCTCTAGCAACAGGGTCAGGCTGTGCCCTCTAGCATTCAGGGTCAGCGCACTCAAATGTGTTGTTTTTGCCATCATTGTAAGCCTGTCACCACACACTATAATGAGATACATTTATTAAACATAAGAATGAGTGTGAGTTGTCGTCATTAAACCGCCTTGTGGGAAGTGACAAAGAGCTCTTATAGGACCAGGGCACAAATAATAATATAACAATAATCAATAATTTTTCTCTTTATTTAACCATCTTACATTTAAAGCCTTATTTGTTCATCGAAAAATTGTGGGGATAACTCACCAGAGGTGAATGAGAAGGATGTGCTTTAAAGGATCCACATAACTCTGCAATGTTGGGTTGTATTGGAGAGTCTCAGTCTTAAATCATTTTCCACACAGTCTGTGCTTCTGTATTTAGTTTTCATGTTAGTGATGGCAGTAATGAGAATCCACTCATTACCATTACAATTACCACTAGTATCATGCCTACCTCTAATATCTCTACCACCATTACCACTTCATAGTATCATGTCTACCTCTAATATCTCTACCACCATTACCACTAGTATCATTTCTTAATTTAATATCTCTAATACCATTACCACTAGTAGTATTTATACATCTAATAACTCTAATTTGACTAATACCACTAGTAGTATTTATACCTAATATCTCACCATTATCACTAGTATTATTTATACCTCTAATATCTCTAACACCATTACAACTAGTAGTATTTATACCTCTAATATCTCTACCACCATTACCACTATATCACGCTCACTCTAATATCTCTACCATTACCACTAGTATCATTATACCTAATATCTCTACCATTACCACTAGTAGTATTTATGCCTCTAATATCTCTACCACCATTAGCACGAGTATCATGTCTACCTCTAATATCTCTACTACCATTACCACTAGTATCATATATACCTCTAATATCTCTACCATTACCACTAGTAGTATTTATACCTCTAAAATCTCTACTACCATTACCACTAGTAGTATTTATACCTCTAATATCTTTACCATTACCACTAGTAGTATTTATACCTCTAATATCTCTACCATTACCACTAGTATCATTTATACCTCTAATATATCTACATTACCACTACTATCATTTATACCTCTAATATCTCTACCATTACCACTAGTAGTATTTATACCTCTAATCTCTACTACCACCATTACCACTAGTATCATTTATACCTCAAATATCTCTACTACCACCATTACCACGAGTATCGCTATAGCTTCTAATATCTCTATCATTACCACTAGTAGTATTTATAAATCTAATATCTCTACTACCATTACCACTAGTAGTATTTACACCTCTAGTCTCTATCATTACCACTAGTAGTATTTATAAATCTAATATCTCTACCATTACCACTAGTACTATTTATACCTCTAATATCTCTACCATTACCACCAGTATCATTTATACCTCTAATATCTCTACCATTACCACTAGTAGTATTTATACCTTCTAATATCTCTACTACCATTACCACTAGTATAATTTATACCTCTAATATCTCTACCACCATTACCACTAGTAGTATTTATACCTCTAATATCTCTACTACCATTACAACTAGTATCATTTATACCTCTAATATCTCTACTACCATTACCACTAGTATCATATATACCTCTAATATCTCTACCATTACCACTAGTAGTATTTATACCTCTAATATCTCTACTACCATTACCACAGTATCATTTCTACCTCTAATATCTCTACCATTACCACCAGTATCATTTATACCTCTAATATCTCTACTACCATTACCACTAGTATAATTTATACCTCTAATATCTCTACCACCATTACCACTAGTATCATTTATACCTCTAATATCTCTACCATTACCACTAGTTTCATTTATACCTCTAATATCTCTACCATTACCACTAGTATCACTTATACCTCTAATATCTCACCATTACCACTAGTGTCATTTATACCTCTAATATCTCTACCATTACCACTAGTATCATTTCTACCTCTAATATCTCTACCATTACCACTAGTATCATTTATACCTCTAATATCTATGCCTACTACCTACTAAAAACTATAACTAAATTATAACTAACTGTCATCCTCACCATTACAACATTACTAAAACTACCATCGTCATTACGACTCCTACTTCCACCACCATCATTAATCAGCTATCGTTGCCATGACCCCCTACTACCCATAATACTACTATTTATTACTATTATATTAATATGCAGATGTTCTGTTTTTATTCAGTGCCCCTTTAGTCTACGGCAGGAAAATATGCATTTAATATGCAAATATGTATTTAATATGTAAATACGTATTTAATATGCAAGTATGTATTTAATATGCAAATATGCATTTGGCTGTTGCTCCTTTGTCCCATGAGTATTTTGGGGTTTTGATTTGAGTTTAATAACGTACCATTTGGAATAAATGTAGTAGTTTCTGTGAATAATCAATTACAGTAGATGAGTGGGAAATGTCTGTCTCTACCTCCCCTGTCATGCAGTGACCAGATAAAATGTCCTATTTGGGTAGCCATGTCTTTTTCACGATATGTCTGCCAGTTTCTATTGCCAATCGGTGGTCACCAGCCTGTACTTGGTAAGGATCTGTCTCTGCTTTGTATCTCTGACAGCGTAGAAATAATCAACTCTTTGTTTAGGGCCAGACCGCAATATAGTCAGCTTTGTTTGTTTTTTCCAATGTTGGAAATATGAGTCATTTGATTGGTTCATGATTTCTCTCTCTCGTCCCTCTGTCTATTTCAATTAAATTAAATTCAGTAAACTTTATTGACATGGCAAGTTAAATTACTTTCATTGTCAAAGTATACATTTAACAAAAATGGTGTGACCAACAGCAGTAATACTGGGATTACCTTTATCAGCAACTACAACAACTATATTAATGAGAATAATAATACATTAAAGCAATAGTAGTAGACCAGTGTCAATATGACTGAGAAGACACATGACCTGGTAGAAGATCAGTCTCAACCTGACTGAGAAGACACATGACCTGGTCGAGACCAGTCTCAACCTGACTGAGAAGACACATGACCTGGTTGTAGACCAGTCTCAACCTGACTGAGAAGACACATGACCTGGTTGTAGACCAGTCTCAACCTGACTGAGAAGACACATGACCTGGTAGTAGACCAGTCTCAACCTGACTGAGAAGACACATGACTTGGTAGTAAACCAGTCTCAACCTGACTGAGAAGACACAACATGACCTGGTAGTAGACCAGTCTCAACCTGACTGAGAAGACACATGACCTGGTCGTAGACCAGTCTCAACATGACTGAGAAGACACATGACCTGGTGGTAGACCAGTCTCAACCTGACTGAGAAGACACATGACCTGGTCGTAGACCAGTCTCAACCTGACTGAGAAGACACATGACCTGGTAGTAGACCAGTCTCAACCTGACTGAGAAGACACATGACAGCCAAACCAGTCTCAACCTGACTGAGAAGACACATGAACAGTTAGTAGTAGACCAGTCTGAACCTGACTGAGAAGACACATGACCTGGTCGTAGACCAGTCTCAACCCTGACTGAGAAGACACATGACTTGGTAGTAGACCAGTCTCAACCTGACTGAGAAGACACAACATGACCTGGTAGTAGACCAGTCTCAACCTGACTGAGAAGACACATGACCTGGTCGTAGACCAGTCTCAACCTGACTGAGAAGACACATGACCTGGTGGTAGACCAGTCTCAACCTGACTGAGAAGACACATGACCTGGTCGTAGACCAGTCTCAACCTGACTGAGAAGACACATGACCTGGTAGTAGACTAGTCTCAACCTGACTGAGAAGACACATGACTTGGTAGTAGACAAGTCTCAACCTGACTGAGAAGACACATGACCTGGTAGTAGACCAGGCTCTAACCTGACTGAGAAGACACATGACCTGGTAGTAGACCAGTCTCAACATGACTGAGAAGACACATGACCTGGTCGTAGACCAGTCTCAACCTGACTGAGAAGACACATGACTTGGTAGTAGACCAGTCTCAACCTGACTGAGAAGACACAACATGACCTGGTGGTAGACCAAGTCTCAACCTGACTGAGAAGACACATGACCTGGTCGTGAGACCAGTCTCAACCTGACTGAGAAGACACATGACCTGGTGGTAGACCAGTCTCAACCTGACTGAGAAGACACATGACCTGGTCGTAGACCAGTCTCAACCTGACTGAGAAGACACATGACCTGGTAGTAGACTAGTCTCAACCTGACTGAGAAGACACATGACTTGGTAGACAGACCAGTCTCAACCTGACTGGAGAAGACAAATGACCTGGTAGTAGACCAGTCTCAACCTGACTGAGAAGACACATGACCTGGTAGTAGACCAGTCTCAACCTGACTGAGAAGACACATGACCTGGTCGTAGACCAGTCTGAACCTGACTGAGAAGACACATGACCTGGTCGTAGACCAGTCTCAACCTGACTGAGAAGACACATGACCTGGTCGTAGACCAGTCTCAACATGACTGAGAAGACACATGACCTGGTCGTAGACCAGTCTTAACTTGACTGAGAAGACACATGACCTGGTAGTAGACCAGTCTCAACCTGACTGAGAAGACACATGACCTGGTAGTAGACCAGTCTCAACCTGACCGAGAAGACACATGACCTGGTCGTAGACCAGTCTCAACCTGACTGAGAAGACACATGACCTGGTAGTAGACCAGTCTCAACCTGACTGAGAAGACACTTGACCTGGTAGTAGACCATTCTCAACCTGACTGAGAAAACACATGACCTGGTAGTAGACCAGTCTCAACCTGACTGAGAAGACACATGACCTGGTAGTAGACCAGTCTCAACCTGACTGAGAAGACACATGACCTGGTAGAAGATCAGTCTCAACCTGACTGAGAAGACACATGACCTGGTAGTAGACCAGTGTCAACCTGACTGCGAAGACACATAACCTGGTAGTAGACCAGTGTCAACCTGACTGAGAAGACACATGACCTGGTAGTACACCAGTCTCAACCTGACTGAGAAGACACATGACCTGGTTGTAGACCAGTCTCAACCTGACTGAGAAGACACATGACCTGGTAGTAGACCAGTCTCAACCTGACTGAGAAGACACATGACCTGGTCGTAGACCAGTCTCAACCTGACTGAGAAGACACATGACCTGGTAGTAGACCAGGTCTCAACCTGACTGAGAAGACACATGACCTGGTAGCAGACCAGTCTCAACCTGACTGAGAAGACACACAGGACCTGGTAGAAGATCAGTCTCAACCTGACTGAGAAGACACATGACCTGGTAGTAGACCAGTCTCAACCTGACTGAGAAGACACATGACCTGGTAGTAAACCAGTCTCAACCTGACTGAGAAGACACATGACCTGGCAGCAGACTATTCTGAACCTGACTGAGAAGACACATGACCTGGTAGTAGACCAGTCTTAACCTGACTGAGAAGACACATGACCTGGTAGTAGACCAGTCTCAACCTGACTGAGAAGACACATGACCTGGTAGTAGACTAGTCTCAACCTGACTGAGAAGACACATGACCTGATCGTAGACCAGTCTCAACCTGACTGAGAAGACACATGACCTGGTAGTAGACCAGTCTCAACCTGACTGAGAAGACACATGACCTGGTCGTAGACCAGTCTCAACCTGACTGAGAAGACACATGACCTGGTAGTAGAACAGTCTCAACCTGACTGAGAAGACACATGACCTGATCGTAGACCAGTCTCAACCTGACTGAGAAGACACATGACCTGGTAGTAGACCAGTCTCAACCTGACTGAGAAGACACATGACCTGGTCGTAGACCAGTCTCAACCTGACTGAGAAGACACATGACCTGGTCGTAGACCAGTCTCAACCTGACTGAGAAGACACATGACCTGGTAGTAGAACAGTCTCAACCTGACTGAGAAGACACATGACATGGTCGTAGACCAGTCTCAACCTGACTGAGAAGACACATGACTTGGTAGAAGACCAGTCTCAACCTGACTGAGAAGACACAACATGACCTGGTAGTAGACCAGTCTCAACCTGACTGAGAAGACACATGACCTGGTCGTAGACCAGTCTCAACCTGACTGAGAAGACACATGACCTGGTGGTAGACCAGTCTCAACCTGACTGAGAAGACACATGACCTGGTCGTAGACCAGTCTCAACCTGACTGAGAAGACACATGACCTGGTAGTAGACTAGTCTCAACCTGACTGAGAAGACACATGACTTGGTAGTAGACAAGTCTCAACCTGACTGAGAAGACACATGACCTGGTAGTAGACCAGGCTCAACCTGACTGAGAAGACACATGACCTGGTAGTAGACCAGTCTCAACATGACTGAGAAGACACATGACCTGGTCGTAGACCAGTCTCAACCTGACTGAGAAGACACATGACTTGGTAGTAGACCAGTCTCAACCTGACTGAGAAGACACAACATGACCTGGTTGTAGACCAGTCTCAACCTGACTGAGAAGACACATGACCTGGTCGTAGACCAGTCTCAACCTGACTGAGAAGACACATGACCTGGTGGTAGACCAGTCTCAACCTGACTGAGAAGACACATGACCTGGTCGTAGACCAGTCTCAACCTGACTGAGAAGACACATGACCTGGTAGTAGACTAGTCTCAACCTGACTGAGAAGACACATGACTTGGTAGTAGACCAGTCTCAACCTGACTGAGAAGACAAATGACCTGGTAGTAGACCAGTCTCAACCTGACTGAGAAGACACATGACCTGGTAGTAGACCAGTCTCAACCTGACTGAGAAGACACATGACCTGGTCGTAGACCAGTCTGAACCTGACTGAGAAGACACATGACCTGGTCGTAGACCAGTCTCAACCTGACTGAGAAGACACATAACCTGGTAGTAGAACAGTCTCAACATGACTGAGAAGACACATGACCTGGTCGTAGACCAGTCTTAACTTGACTGAGAAGACACATGCCCTGGTAGTAGACCAGTCTCAACCTGACTGAGAAGACACATGACCTGGTAGTAGACCAGTCTCAACCTGACTGAGAAGACACATGACCTGGTCGTAGACCAGTCTCAACCTGACTGAGAAGACACATGACCTGGTAGTAGACCAGTCTCAACCTGACTGAGAAGACACTTGACCTGGTAGTAGACCATTCTCAACCTGACTGAGAAAACACATGACCTGGTAGTAGACCAGTCTCAACCTGACTGAGAAGACACTTGACCTGGTAGTAGACCAGTCTCAACCTGACTGAGAAGACACATGACCTGGTAGAAGATCAGTCTCAACCTGACTGAGAAGACACATGACCTGGTAGTAGACCAGTGTCAACCTGACTGAGAAGACACATAACCTGGTAGTAGACCAGTGTCAACCTGACTGAGAAGACACATGACCTGGTAGTACACCAGTCTCAACCTGACTGAGAAGACACATGACCTGGTTGTAGACCAGTCTCAACCTGACTGAGAAGACACATGACCTGGTAGTAGACCAGTCTCAACCTGACTGAGAAGACACATGACCTGGTAGAAGATCAGTCTCAACCTGACTGAGAAGACACATGACCTGGTAGTAGACCAGTGTCAACCTGACTGAGAAGACACATAACCTGGTAGTAGACCAGTGTCAACCTGACTGAGAAGACACATGACCTGGTAGTACACCAGTCTCAACCTGACTGAGAAGACACATGACCTGGTTGTAGACCAGTCTCAACCTGACTGAGAAGACACATGACCTGGTAGTAGACCAGTCTCAACCTGACTGAGAAGACACATGACCTGGTAGAAGATCAGTCTCAACCTGACTGAGAAGACACATGACCTGGTAGTAGACCAGTGTCAACCTGACTGAGAAGACACATAACCTGGTAGTAGAACAGTCTCAACCTGACTGAGAAGACACATGACCTGGTAGAAGATCAGTCTCAACCTGACTGAGAAGACACATGACCTGGTAGTAAACCAGTCTCAACCTGACTGAGAAGACACATGACCTGGCAGCAGACTATTCTGAACCTGACTGAGAAGACACATGACCTGGTAGTAGACCAGTCTTAACCTGACTGAGAAGACACATGACCTGGTAGTAGACCAGTCTCAACCTGACTGAGAAGACACATGACCTGGTAGTAGACTAGTCTCAACCTGACTGAGAAGACACATGACCTGATCGTAGACCAGTCTCAACCTGACTGAGAAGACACATGACCTGGTAGTAGACCAGTCTCAACCTGACTGAGAAGACACATGACCTGGTCGTAGACCAGTCTCAACCTGACTGGAGAAGACACGACCTGGTAGTAGA